>NW_016107919.1:0-5227 GCF_001604975.1 Cebus imitator | reverse complement strand
AAAGACATTGTGGAGAACTCAGAATTAAGCCTCCAAATAGCTGTAAAGGTGCAGAGAAGTAGAAAAAGAATGGGAGTAGGGTGGGGTTGCAGCTTAAGCAAAGGTATAAGGAATGAAATAAATCTAGTTCCCTAGGGTAACTGACTGGGGGAAAGTGTAAGGAGTGAAAGGCCCTGAATGCTGAAATTAAAAGCAAGACAAAATGGATGGCATTTTAGTATACTGGCTCTAAAATCAGACTGTCTGGTTTCAGATCTGCCACTTTCAAACCATATGACCCTGTGCAAGTAATTTAACCTCTTTGAGCCTCAGTTTCCTCATCTGTTAAAATATATATAATTGAGGCTCATCCCCTGACATCAGACAAACAAAGAGAAAGGCAGTTATCACAGAAAAGCAGCTAAAGGCAGAAGAAGCTGCAAGGGCTGTTTTATCTGGTAAGAAAAACTACATTAATTATTTGGTATATTTCCAGTTCCTGAATCCATAAGCATAAATGCTGTTCAACTTGCCATGCATTTCCAAGGATTCTTTCTATTCCCAAAGAACCCTATTTTGTAGGGTAAGAATGACCTTTGGCTGGATGCAGTGGCTTAGGCCTGTAATCCCAACACTTTGGGAGGCTGAGGCGGGAGGATCACTTGAGGTCAGGAGTTCGAGACCATTCTGGCTAACATGGCAAAACCCTGTCTCTACTAAAAATACCAAAATTAGCCAGGCATAGTGGTGCAGGCCTGTAGTCCTAGCTACTTGGGAAGCGGAAGCAGGAGAATTGCTCAAACCCAGGAGGCAGAGGTTGCAGTGAGCCCAGATCGCACCACTGCATTCCAACCTAGGTGAGGGAGTGAGATACTGTCTGAAAGAAAAAACAAAGAACCTTTATTGAAAATTTGGCTCAGAATGGAAACATGTCACACTGACCAGAGCAATGGCTCAGTGTGACTCCTCTAGGTCTCAGGACCCTGAGTCTGGAGAAAATGTGCAGAAAATGGAAATTAATCGTGGGATATGTTAATTAAAATGTTGTCAATGAGCCTTCACTAAGCTTGTGGCTTTAGTGTTTCTTTAAACACATTTCCTAACAGGATCTGGATGAGTAGCAGGAGCACTGAGCTTGGAATATTGCTCTGTCTCCTTCCCTTAGTTGGGGGCAATGTCATCTCAGAACCTTTGTTTCCTCTTCTGAAAAATGAGGACCTGAATTCACCTCTTTACTTCTCTCCCAGGGTTGCTGAAGAACCCAGTGCTTGTGAGAGGGCGTTGTTCATGGGAAGCCTTATACATGAAAGGAAGTGAAGTTAGAAGGTTGATAATTATTAACACACGCACCCAAATAAGATGTGGGGAAAGAAGGAGCACTATTTGTAAGTATTATGAGAATTCCTGTGTGGTTTGAAGCCAATGTATTGTGACCTGCATGTTTTTAATGGAACAACAACCATCCCTGAAAATATTCTGGAGGTCAGCAGATAAATACACTTTGATAAACAAACATTTGCTTCCCACCCAATCTCTGGGTCGGTAGGTAAAGAGAAAGCAGAGCAAACAGGACATAGTTTGCATATTGATTTGTTTGAGGCTGATCCAGATGTCTGGAATCTGTTCCATTATTTTTCAGTTAATTTCTCCACATTTCCCCCCTTCTCATTTTTATCATCCGGAGGCCTAGAAGGCAGGAAACCAGGGTTTGGTTCGCATTGGATCCTGGGCTCACATTATACTTTGTTATTTTTTGGCATGCTTAACAAATAAACTAAAGGACTTAGTGTGTGGGGGTGTGGCAATAGCCTAGAAAATGTATTTACTTATAAGCTTCAGAAATTGTGCAAAAAGAGAGAAAGAGGTTAAAGTCCAGAGTACTCTGCCAGGCACACAAACGCTGCCACAATCTGTCTCCAGGCCGCACTCCCCCAACTCTTTTACCCCCTTACTCTTTTTCTGAAAATGCCTTATTGTTTTCCCCAGACTTAGTGCTGACTGGTCCCTTGGCCTGAAATCATCTTCCCTTCTCCCTTTTCTCTGACAGATCAATTACCCTTATATCCTTGATGACCCAGCACATCCAACATAACTCTATCAACGATATAATCACATTGGGTTATAATTATTTTTTTCTGTCTGTTGTAAGAGACTGGGACCTCCCTCTAAGACAGTATTTATTTATTTTTATGTCTTAACACTATTCCTGGCACAGAATGGTCAACTGGCATTTATGGAAGGGAGGGTGAATGAAAAGGGAGAGACGGAAGAAGGGAGAGCCGAAAGGAAGGAGGGAGGAAAGTGAATTGGAAAAAAAAACCAGAATTCCAACTTAAGACATATGGTTTGAATTCAAATTCAGTCAATTTGTAGTTAAGAGGCTTTGTAGCTGAATGTGTGGAGCAAATTAACTTCACATTTCTAAGCCTGTCTCCTTATCTATAACATTGGGTTAATTCTCTCTAGGCCTGTCTGCTTCACTCCCTCTACTCCACCATAGAATAAGGGAGGGAGAAAGAAGAGACGGTAGAGATGAAACAGGAAACAAACAGAGACAGAAAAGAAAACTGCAATCCCTGAAAAAGGGAATGTTTAAGGTGGGGTTAAGTGTACCTCTGGTTGTAGGAAACAAAAACCACTAGAGGGCAATGTTACCCAGGGAAATGTGCCCCAGTAGCAAAGGGAACAGCCCACAACTAGATGGGCCAGGTCACACAGGAGCCAGTCCTGATGGTGCTCAGTCGGAACTGTGAGTCCCCTGTTAGGTTTGGTATGTCACACCCCAGATAACTGACATATATATATATATATATATATATATATATATATATATGAGCCACCGCTGCCTAGCATTCATAAATGGTAAGAGTGATTTGTTAGAATAAGGCTGCCCTTCATGAGATTGTTAGCATCTATTACTAAGTTACAATGTGTTTGAGTTCTCATAAGTATGCTGGAATGTCATACTCCTTCCCTCCCACAGCAAAGTCTGGAGTCTGTCTTCTTGCCTGTCAGGCTGTCTCGTGTCGCTACACAAACTCTAAGAACCTCCTGGGCACCGCTTTTTTACTTCTTTCCATCAAGCACACCTGGGATGACAGTGTTTGCCAGCTCAGAAGCCACCTGGTGCTCTTCATTGACTCCTAAAGAATATTCAAAACCTTCAGCCTGGTTTTAAAGGTCTGTTATAATCTGGTCCCAGCAGACTTTACCAGTGTACTCCTTTGCCCTTTCATCAACCTCCCTGGAGCAGCCAGGCTGGACTGTTCCCCAGTCTCTGAACATATCCCCCTGTATAGTTCTATTGACTTGACTTGGCTCCCTCCATTGGAATTTTCCATGAGATGAAACCCTGATTATTTTTAATGACTTTGTCACACAACATTGTTTCCATAGAAGGTTTCCTAATTCCTCTAGTCACAAATTATCAGATGCTTGACACTCTTCTGTGCGTTATCTGTGCCTTTCACTTATGGCCTTGATCACTTTGTACCTTAGGTTAGATTTGTTTCATTTATTTACTTATTTATTATTTTGCTTAGCATATACTGGTTGTTTATTTTATATCAATTCCCATGTGAAGGGCTCATAAATGGCCAATACTTAATTCTTGCTCTCCAGGATCTAAGTGTCAAACTAGAGAATGACAGATATATAACACCACATTGGTTGTGCACATGTTATGTGATAACAAAGGCACATCAAAGGATTGAGGAAGCTAGATTGGAGCCATCCTGGGATGCCAAAAAAAAGAGTTAATATAAGAAGGCAGAGAGTATACCTTCAGATAATTGCTGTATCAAATACTTAGCATGTCAATAAGCATTGAATCAATCCAGTAGAATATGTATGTGGCATTATAAGGGATTTTTGAATTGGAGAGTGGGCCAAGGATTCCAGAGGAGATAAGAGGGGCGATTACAATACATGACTATTTTCCCTACTAGATGCAAAGTTGCTTGGGAGCAAGAATTGTGTCTTATTTAATTATGCCCCCATGTCACCTGAAACAGGGCCTTTGTTATTGGAAGTTTATGCATTTGTAGAGATTTTAGGTTGGAAGAGACTTTAAGGATTATCTGGTCTTTGCTCTACAAATGAAGATAAGAAAACTATGAGAAATAAAGTGTTTCTTTTTCTTCAATCACCCAGTTTTTCTTTTTTTAAAAAAATTTATTATATTTTAAATTCTGGGATACATGTGCAGAACGTGCAGGTTTGTTACATAGGTAAACATGTGCCATGGTAGTTTGCTAGATCTGTCAACCCGTCACCTAAGTATTAAGCCCAGCATGTAATGGCTATTTACCCTGTTGCTCTCTCTCCCTCACCCTCCCAACAGGCCCCAGTGTGTGTTGTTTCCCTCCCTGTGTGCATGCGTTCTCATTGTTCAGCTCCCACTTATGAGTGAGAACACATGGTGTTTGGTTTTCTTTTCCTGTGTGAGTTTGCTGAGGATGATGGATTTCAGCTTCATCCATGTCCCTGCAAAGGACATTATCTCATGTTTTTTTAATGGCTGCATAGTATTTCATATTATATATGTACCCCATTTTCTTTATCCAGGCTACCATTGATGGGCATTTGGGTTAATTCTGTGTCTTTGCTATTGTGAATAGTGATGCAATAAACATATGTGTGCCTGTATCTTTAAAATAGAATGATTTCTGTTCCTTTGGGTATATACCCAGTAATGGGATGTTGAGCCAAATGGTACTTCTAGTTTGAAACCCTAGAGGAATTGTCACACTGTTTTCCACAATGGTTGAACTAATTTACATTCTTACCAACAGTGTAAAAGCATTCTTATTTCTCCACAGCCTCACCAGCATCTGTTGTTTCTTGACTTTTTAATAATCATGACTCCATGATTCTGACTGGTGTGAGATGGCATCTTGTTGAGGTTTTGATTTGCACTTCTCTAATGATCAGTGATGTCGAGCGTTTTTGTTTTTTTTATTATTATTATTTTTTCCCATTTATTTATTTTATTGCATTTTAGGTTTTGGGGTACATTTGAAGAACATGCAAAATTGTTGCAAAGGTACACATGTGGCAGTGTGATTTGCTGCCTTCCTCCCCATCACCTACATATGGCATTTCTCCCCTTGCTATCTCTCCCCACCTCCCCACCCCACACTGTCCCTCCCCTATTTCCCCCAAACTGACCCCAGTATGTAGTGCTCCCCTCCCTGTGTCCATGTGTTCTCATTGTTCAACGCCCGCCTATGAGTGAGAACATGCGGTG
>NW_016107918.1:969706-994724 GCF_001604975.1 Cebus imitator | reverse complement strand
TAGCATCCATTCTGTAGCCCATGGATCAAGGAGCCATTTCAGCTTTCAAGTCTTATTATTTGTGAAATATATTTCATAAAGCCACAGCTGCCATGGATAGTGATTGCTCTGATACATCTGGGAAAAGTAAATTAGAAACCTTCTGGAAAGAATTTAACGTTTGGGATGCTATTCAGAACATTTGAAATTCATGGGAGGAGGTCAAAATGTCAACATTCACAGGAGTTTGGAAGAAGTTGGTTCCAACTCTCATAGATGATACTGAGGGGTCGAAGACTTCAGTAGAGAAAGTAACTGCAGATGTTGTAGAAATAGCAAGAGAACTAAAATTAGAAGTGGAGTCTGAGGTTGTGACTGAGTTGCTGGAATCTCATCGTGAAACTTTAACAGATGAGGAATCGCTACTTATGGATCAGCAAAGAAAGTGGTTTCTTGGGACAGAATCTTCTCCTGGTGAAGATGCTGTGACATTGTTGAAATGACAAAAAAGGTTTGAAGTATTACAGAAATAGAGTTGATCAGCAGTGGCAGGGCTTGAGAGAATTAACTCCACTTTAGAAAGAAGTTCTAATATGACAAAAATGCTATCGAACAGCATCATATGCAGCAAAGGAAGCTTTTCTGAGCGGAAGACTCCCTCGATGCAGCAAACTTCACTGCTGTCTTATGTTAAGAAATTGCCAGCAACCTTAACCTTCAGCATCCAACACCTTGATCAGTCAGAAGCCGTCAACATAAAGGCAAGATCCCCACCAGGAAAGGTTATGACTTGCTGAAGCCTTTGATTATTGGTTGCATTTTTAGCAATAAAGTATTTTTAATTAAGGTAGGTAGAGTATTTTTTAGTAATGCTACCGCACACTTAGACTACAATAGAGTGTAACATAGCTTTTATATGCGTTGGGAAACCAAAATCTTCATGTGGCTCACTTTACTGAAATGTTCTTCCTATTGCACTGGTCTGAAATTGAACTCACAATATTTCTGAGTCATGCTGTACTATCCTCCCCCAAGAACTCCTGCATGACCAGCCCTCAGACTGGATCTTCTGCCTCCAAATTGTCTGCAGCTTATGTAGCAGGCATAACAGACTCCAGTTCCAATAGTTACCTTCTTGTGATCTCTACTAGCTGTAGGACTCTCCCACTGCAGGTGTCCACTGTGACTCTGGGCCTCTGGCCCTTGGTCTAAATCTCACACACATTCAGCCTTCTTGCACTTCTAGCCCCTTCTCCTTGTGGCTTGCTTGCCCTGTCACTTGGTTTATGTGCATTGTGGTCACAGCTAAGGCACCGGGGAACATTAAGAAAAGGCAAACAGGGGCTAGGCGCGGTGGCTCACGCCTGTAATCCCAACACTTTGGGAGGCCAAGGCGGGTGGATCATGAGATCAAGAGATTGAGACACCTGGGCAAGTACTCAAGACATCCTACCTGTCCCTGTTTTTAGATCAAACAGTAAAGGTTGAGCCCATCAGCATGAATAATCGCTAGAAAAATAATTTTGAATCAATTAATGTCAAGGAAAATGCATGCTATGAAGAAAAGCACAGATAAGAATCTGGTGGATCGCTTCAATACACAGGGCATAAATGGAAAGTGCAAAATGACTTCTAAGTAAACGCACCCAGCACTGCCCAGCACATTGCCTCTACCCAGGCTCCAGCATCTGAATCTCCAAAGCATTCCCTTTTAAGCTCCTTCGTTGTGAAGCCTCTAAAGCTAGTTGACACACTTGTTCTTTTGTCTCTGAATGTCAAACTTCCCCATGTACCTAGCAATCCTTCTTTCATCTGCCAAAAGTATTTCTGTTTTCTTCCTATGACTTTACCAACAAGGGGGATTTGGAAATTAACATATCCAATTTTATTCAAAATAAATATATCACTCCTTGGAAAAAAGTTCCTGTGTTATCTATACTAAAATGATACCTTCTTGATCCCAACACAGAACCCAGGATGAACAAATAAATTTAGAAGTTTATTACTTAAGGTGGACTTAGAATTCAGCAGGAAAAAACTACTACACAGAAATAACCACTACAAAATTAGATTAAGTTCCGGATTTATTTAGCCAAATACATATAGGCTAAATATATATTTAGCCTATGTGGTTCACATCAGAAGGGGTATTGCTAGATCAGAGTATCTCAGCTTCTGACTGTTTCACAGTGTTTTATACCCATTCAGGAAGAGCTTCCTAAAAATGTGCCTACTTACGGGCAGACGTCAGTGCCTCTCTTGACACGTGGCTGAAACCAACGATCAACAAGGCTACATCTCCATTTAGGAGGAGAATGAAGAGCTATTGGCATGGATTTCCTGAGGTATATCTCCTACTTTATAGTATCCCTATCTTTCATTCCTTATGTTTTCTTTTTCTCATACAGTACCATTATATTGGCAGTTTGATTCTGAAACTGCCACTAAATGCTACACCCATCCCAAAAGAAAAAAAAAAGTAGGTAGTATCTTTAAACATGAGCACTATGTCAGGGTCATTTCATAGCTTAAATAAAAGAGATGTAAACGTATGCTAAACACTGTGATTATGGCTACGGTTATATGTACCCGTCTTCTCAGGCTGCCAGAGCAAAATACCATAAGTCTGGTGGTCCAAACAACAGAGGTTTATTGTCTTATAGTTCTAGAGGCTGGAGGTCCCAGATAAGCCCCCGCAGACCGGTTTCTTGTGAGGGCCCCTTTCTTGGCGTGCAGATGTGGCCTTCTTGCTGTGTCCTCACATGGCCTTTTCTGTGTGCATGTGCATGGAGAGACAGAACATTAAAAAAGCTCATGTGGTGTCTTGCACACTTAATAGACGACAGTAACGTGTAAACGTAGCTTTTACAGGCACTGGGAAACCAAAATCTTCATGTGACTCACTTTATTGACCAGCCCGCAGACTGGATCTTCCGCCTCCAAATTATGTGAGAGGCTGAGAGCCCTCTCTCTTCCTTTCCCCATCAGGCCACCAAACCTGTCAGATTAGGGGCCACCATTATCACCTCACTTAACTTTAATTGCCTCCTAAAATCCCTATAACCCATTATAGTCACACTGGGGATTAAGGCTTCAACACTAATTTTGGAGGGACACAATTGAGTCCCAAGCATGTAATAGTCATGTGAATACCACTCTCATGTAGGTTTATCCAGGTAATTGATATAATCCGTTAAATCGACAGTCAGGTCATCCTACTTATGCGATAGACTTTCCCAGACATTCTCTCTGACTTCCAAGCCTATCTCAATAACAGGAGAGCACTCTTCCTGGCCTCTTCCTCCTGGTTACCTCAGTTAACACACACAGCCTTGTTTCCACAGTTGGCGAATGAAGTCAACAATGCTGCTTTTAACCCATTTTTCACCCTACCCATGCAGACCTGTTTGATAAGACTTGAACCTGCTGCACTTTTACTATCAGGCCCCATGTCTGTATTTTACACTAAGACTCTGAAGTTGTTCATTCTATCCTTCTGAGATCTGGAAAATGGGCCAAAGGGGCTGTCCTTACATGTTCACATTTCATGGCTGAAACGCAAGCTTCATGCTTCTTCTGAAGGCTCACTGATCTGTCAAGGAAAAGGAGTGCATTTTTGATTCATTATGGCCGTCCTATTTGACTCTGTTTCCCTGAGGTTTCCAATCAGTGCATCTCTTCTGATTTCCCTCTCTTACCAACATGTTTTCTGAACAGGTCTTCCTTCTTGTCATGCTAATTCAACCACCGCCTCACCTCTAAGCACATATACACTCTCATTTCTAGGACATATTCCTCCATTCCTCTTTCCAGAAGAAAGGGATCACATCTCACAGGCCCAAAAGACCACTCACCAACAGGACATTTTGCAGAACTGAAAGGAGCCTCCGACCTAATTGCAGGCAACACAGCTTGGAGTCTTCTGAAAGATTTTCAAGAAAAGCCACTGCAAACCACCTTGACCTTCCTCACGGCCCCTTATTAATGAGAGTAGAACACAAAAATTGATGACTAAATTATTATTCATTGTAGGTGTCATGGAAGCAAACCCAGCAAACATTTTAGATGGCTCTGAAGTATTTGGGGAATAGTTTTAAAAACTTAAGCACTATTTGAATAGTACTTAATGAACTTCAATGAACAACATCAGAAAGAGTATTTAGAAATTTCATTTTTGTTAACATTCATGCTCTTGTGACGTCACTTAAAATACTTTGTTAAACCGAGAATGCCTTTCCCCTGCAGCACCTGCTCACCTGATCACTCTCTCAAGTACAGCTCACAGGACTCGTGATAGAAGCTTAACCTAAACTAGCCCACGAGATTCTTTTTCTCAGGAACGTAGAATTGAGACAGAGGTTCGCCACTCTCCATGTGCTCTGGGGCTAAATGCATGTAAGTGTAAGGATCTTCTTCTGTCCTAAGCTGACACAGGCTGCAGAGAAAAGTGATTGATGCTGACAATCAAAGAGAAGCAGATCAAGGAGAAATACAACCTGGAAGGAGAGAGGAGGGCTGAGAAAATGAGCTTTGTTTCCAGGGGGCTCCCGAATTGCTATTTCTGGTGGCTTCTGAGGTTCAGCGGCAATTCCTTTGCTTGGGCTCCATGACCCTCCCTGTGTGGTGGGTTGAAAGGTAACCCCCAAAAGATGCGTCCACCTGGAACCTAAGAATAGGATCTTATCTGGAATAGTCTTTGCTGATGTCATTAAGGTAAAGATCTTGAGATGAGATCCTCCTGGATTAGGGTAGGCGCTATATCCACTGGCAGGTGTGCTTATGAGGGAAGACAGAGCCAAGGAGAAGACAGACACACACAGAGAAGAAGACAGAGGCAGAGACTGGAGTGGTGCTGAGACAGGCCAGGCCAAGGGACACCAAGGACTGCCAGGCAGACACCAGAAGCTGGGGACAGTCACACAACGACCTCCCCTGGAACCTTCCGAGGGAGCACAGCCTGCTGACACAGGTTTCAGACTTCTGGCCTGCAGACTGTCAGAATAAACTCCTGTTGTTTTAAGCCACCTGGTTTATGGTAATTTCTCGCAGCAGACCTAGCAAATTAATACACCCCATAGTCCTGTAATTCATTCTCTGAAAGGAGCCCGAGTAAGGTTTAGTGTTATTAATAAACAAAGGTTACTTCACAAAGACAGAGGTTACCTACACATAGAAGTTATTTTACCAACAATTTAAATATTTGTTATTGTTACTGTCCACCAATTGAAAATATTCTTAAAAATAATGTGATAAACATTCAATAAACTATTGATTTCTAACAAGGAGGTAATATGCAGATGGGATGATAACCCTCATAATTGTACGTTTGGCCATTTGACATTAGCCAACATCCAGTACAAACATTTCCCCTGATGGTCTAAGATGTGAAGGTACTTGGGTGAACTTAGTTTTAAAGCTTCACTTTCTCATCCTTTATGGTAATGAAAATTGCTTTTCTTTATATACCAGTCAAAGTGCAGTATAAATCTATAGAAGACCAAACTGCAAACAGAAGAAAAGTCTTCTGACAGGAGAGGGGCAAGGAGGGGCCAGGGTCTCAGAGCACAGGGAGGCCCACATCCCCGCCTCTTTCACAGATGGACACTCAATGATCTCTTTGGCTGTCTGACTAATTGATCCTCTAGTATTTGGGGCAATAGTGAAGAGATTCTACCTCCGCCACAGGGACACCCCAATAGTAAACCCATACAGACCTAGAAAATAGACCAACCACCAGAGAGGGAAATTATTTAGCTCCACGCCCTCAGTTTACAGAGAGAAAGCAAAGGCCCAGAGAGGTGATGTGCATTCCCTATGGCTGCACAGCTGCTGATTGCATCCTCTCTGCTGATGAATGCAGGAATGAAGAAAGAAGCAGCAGGACAGGGCTGCTTGGAAATTCCCAAGCCTGCTGAGGAAAAGAAAAAGAAAAATCAAAACGGCAGCAAAAACAAAACACAACAAGATTTTAAAATGCGATTTTGTGGTCACTGGAGGAAACTCCGAATTCTGCCTTCACTTCAATCTCTCTGTCCCTGAAGTGAATAAGAAAGAGAAGTTCATGTTTCTTTTGAAAGCTATGTTGTCTGTTCAGCAAAGTCTGAATCGTAAGAAAATTAGGTTCTGCCCTGCCTCTGTCTGTATTTTCCAGCTGGGCATATATTCCCAAGTAATGTCATACATCTGCAAGTAAATTAATCCAAAGGAAAATAACACGGAGTTTATTTAAAGTTCAAGGCATTTCTTGAACATAAGCGTTCGGTCCAACGGGTCACTGATTCCATTTTCAGTGCACTGATAACAAAATTCATATATTTAAACATTAAAAAATATAAGGAAAACCTTTTACTTGTTTTTTTCTTCTTATCCATGACATTTCTTGAGGGTTTAGACATTTGGCCCCTAATTTTATTTTCACTTCATTGCTCTGACAGTCGAGCTGCATAGCTTGGCATTAAAAAAAAAATCAGTCTGTGTGGTTGCAATATATAATTTCCTTGGTGTGGGAAGACCACTTCCTGCCCAGCCATCTTTGTTGGTTGCACTGACAGGAAAGGTCATTATTCGGCTTTGTGATGAAATATAAATTTGGGAGAAGAGAAGGAATCTAATTACCTGGCCTCAGAGTCCAGTGGAGTGAAGATGAGCTGGGTAGCTTGCTGGAATGTCTGCCCTCTTCCCACGCCAGCACAGGAGTGTCAACTGGCTGATGCTTCTGATTTAATATTCTTGCTCTTACTCAGACAAGAAAACAGTCTGTTTTTAAAAGCATTGCCACTGTGCTTTCTGTAGTCTTTACAATTGTTTACTCTTAATCAACTCTTGAATCCTGAAATAGATGTTCACATTTACCAATAAGATCTTCCTTCCTAACAGAGAGTAAGTGTCCCAGGCTTTCTTGACAAGTGCATTGCTCACTGCTGTGGTCTCAGCGTTTGTGTCTCCCCCAGAACTTGTGATAAAATCTGATTGCCAGCGTGAGAGTGTTAGGAAGTGGGGCTGTTGGGAGGTGATTAGATCACCAGGCCAGAGTCCCTTCAATAATGGGATCTGTGCCCTGATGAAAGAGGGCCCGGAGAGCTGTGTTGCCCCTCACACCACATGAGGATGCAGCAAGACTTTGCCTTCCAGGAGCTAGGAAACAGGCCCCCAGCAGACACTGAATGTGCCAGGCCTTGATTTTGGATGTCCCGCTTCCAGAAGTCTTACAAATCCATTTCCATTGTATATAAGGCACTCAGTCTAAGTATTTAGTCATAGCTGCCAGAACAATCCAAGACAGTGTCACTGCTCCCTCAGGCCGTTAGGTGAGAGTGTCAGTCCTGACTTCATCAGGGCTTCCAATCCTTCACAAACACTTTTCAGGTGATAGTGCTGGCCTCCATCCTGCCTTCCCTTAGGTGTATCTGTGCCTGCTGTTCTTTCTTACGGGGAAATAGTAACTTACAGTAAAATCACTTAATTATTTAAGAAAACTATTGAGTATTTCCAAAATCTTTCATTATCCTATCTGGGGACAGAGGAAGGAGCATATTGCCTTTAGAGCCTAAACAGGAGCCATCCTACGGCTGTTTTTTTTTTTTTTTAACCATATTTGAAAACAAAACACCAGGCATCGCCCAGAAGTGTCAACATTAGCTGAGTTGCTGAATTGTGAATGAAGTGTGTGTGTTTCGCATTGTTATGGAAAAGATAATCTAAAATTTAAATATCTGTTTCCTAAAAATAAGCCACACACACAAAAAAAGGACAATCAGAAAATATAAAGGAATTTTAAAGAAATACTTTTCTACAAGGTTTTACACAAGGCTGCAGGTAAAATCGTGTGGGCTGTGGTTGGGTAGGTGCCTATCTGAACAGGCGATGATGTGAATGGTTCTCTCTGGAGAGTTGTTTGGTGCAGTGGATCCGCCCGAAGGGCAGGAACTTGGGATGGAGTAGCCGAGGGAGTAGGCAGGTAGCTTGAAGGACAGTTCATGAAAGAGCCTGGCTAGAACACTTCCAAAGTTCCCTCGAGACTGACAAAGACACATCCTCCTTCTGGAGCTGCACGTCTGGAGGCTCACAGATTTTGTTCTAAGCCACTCAGCGTGTTCTGCTTGGAACTGGCTTTACTCAACATTTAGTGCCCCCTTGCCCTTGTAACGCAAGAATAACCACGGATGTGATCGACCTCTTCTCCCCACCCACGTAGATGCCAGCATTGCCAGCTTATTGTCATCATTTATGGCTCTACTATGACGTAAAACTGGCTTCAGAAACACAAAACAAGACGAATGGGGATGGAGAACTCAGAGACGGAAGTCAGTTATAACCAATCCCAGCGCTCCCTCTCCTATGCGGCAATTGTGAATTGTTTTTACATAAAGTGTTTTTGTGGTAATGTGAAAATGCCATTCTCTACAATATGCAGACACACATGGACATGCAGACACACATGGACATGCAGACACACATGGACATGCAGACACACTGCACGCAGACACATGCACACACACATGCACACACAAACACACAAACACATGCACACACACACACAAACACATGCACACGGACACACACAAACACACATATGCACAGACACACACACAAACATACAACCATGCACATAGACACACACAAACACACACATGCACATACACACACAAGCACACATACATACACAAGCACAAACACACACACAAAAACACACATACACACACACACCAATTTGTCCACTTAGTAAAAAGGTCACTTGGTGAGATGTCAGCTTGCTGAATGAATTCTATATTTAGTACTACCTCAATTTCACATGAAGGAGACTTTCATGCCCTTTATGGAAGACAATATTCAGTGCAGTCCTACCTAAGTTTATTTTCATGGGTTACATTTAAAACAAAAGGGAGAAGTAGAAATGAATAGAAAGAAACTGAAGCTGAATTGTAGATACAAATGGAAAGAAGAAAGTCATTTTTACAAAGTAAGAAATGTCACCAGTTATGGATTATGAGTCAAAAATAATTTGATGAAATTGCAATGATCTCAATAAATTTAAAAAATTTTTTTAAATCTCAATAAATTTTAAATAGGGAAATGGGGAGCACCAGGTTCTAGTTGTGACTCTTTTTCTAACTAACCATATAATTAATTACCTGATCTCTGGTCTTCTGTTATGGCATCAGAAAATGGAGTCAGACAAACACTATTCTGTGGGAGGTGGCATGGAACAGTGTAAAAGACATGAGTTTTGAACGCAGAGACACCCAGGCTTGAGTCTAATTCCACTGACCTCTCTGATGACTTTACCCTTCTCACCAAAAGCATTCTGTATACTAATCATCTCATTAACCAAGAAACATTACGGGATAACCTACTGTCTATGATATGGCACCAGTCTAGGTAATAGATGGGGGACAAAGACACGTAAGACACATGTCAAAGAAGGGAGCCCATGTCACTGAGTAGATGGTAAAATGGGGTGATCACAGTGTAGAGATTGAAATACATAGGAAATACTTCAAGATAGCAATTACATGGACTGCACAAAAATCCCCAAGTAGATTAGCCATGTTACAACACAGGGATTGCATTGGAAAAGGTGGGTAGGGGGAGAAACAGCTTTAAAGTGAGACATGGCAAGACCAGAAGACTTTGAATGCCAGACTAGTATATGAGGATTTCAGTAAACAGGTTCTAAGAGATATAAGCAAATTGGTCTTCTAAAAGGCATGTCAGAAGCATGCAAAATGGATTGAATTAGTGAGAAAACTCAAGGGTCTGAAAATAGTCCTTGGCATTCAAGGGCAAGTTGACATTCTCACCCATCAGTGTGACAGGTATGAATAATCAGGTTGTTATGGAAATGGCATAGGAGATTGAAATCATCAAAATCAAATATCTGTATATATTTTTATCTCTATTGCTATTGTATCACTAATAAAAAAACTTTTGAGGTATGATTTCTAATAAACGGAGCAATTAACAATTATTTTATGTCTAAGCCCATAATATTCATTAATTTTCCCCAAAGGAAATCTTTCTTTCTTTACAGTTTTGGTTAAAAATAAAACACTCCGAATTTATTTGCTTAGACAATATAAATGCTTTTCTACTATTTTCCCAGATGTGCAACCTTGGTTTCTCTGTATGTTTAACTTCTAGTCTCTCTGACAATTTTATAACTAGCTAGAAATCTAAACATTTCTTTCCTCTCAAGAAACATGTTAAGCTGCAAAACCATGATATCTAGGCTTTGAACAAGACAAAACAAACCAACCTCAAAATATTCATGAACTTCAAATCACTCAAAATTCACAAATCTGTATACATAAGGCTGCAAGAATTTTAGTAATACATGTAATATGACATGCTGTCTGCTTTACATCCAGACAAAATAAATAGACATTGTAATGGTTTTATGGAAATCTTGATACACAAGGACATTATAAGAGACATTAGTTTGGAAATCTGTTACAAACATTAAGGCAGCACCTTCTATGTGACTTTCGCAGTGAAGAACCGGACTCAAATGCCTGCGGGGTATCTCCATTTTCTCCAGCATCTGCAATTAGGACAGTGCCTTGCAAAGAGAAAATTTGGTTAATTGCAATATAATTTTTTCTGTCGTATATGGGCTCTACACGTGAGCCTTCTTCTTTACTTATCTTTAAATATTGAATTTTCTCATAGTTCGGTTTTAAGCACTCTTTGCTTACACATACGTACTTTTTTGCGGTTGATCTCACACATTCCCATGAATGTAGATCCATCTATCACCTATTAACTGTCTGAAGTAGGAAAGACCACAAACACACCTCTCAAACACTGAATTAGAAAGGAAGGGTTGATGTATTCCACCGTGAGCTGAAGCATAATAGAGGCCAAACAACAGCGCTTCCCAACAAAGAAAATCCCTGCCCCTTGAAAGGCTTACAGCTCTAGAAATTACACGTGAAAGGGTCCTGGGCTTACAACTCTAGAAATTATACGTGAAAGGGTCCCCGGCTTACAACTCTAGAAATTACATGTGAAAGCGTCCTGATCCATGAAGTAGGTGGGGGTACGTTACTTAGGTGTGGTTTGATTGTGTTTAAGTAAAAACAATACCTTCCGCAAAGATTCCTCCGCACCATACCCATGATCTATAGATGGGATTGTGGTTAGCAGTGGGGTCTTTTCCTTAACCGGGCCAGTGGCGCCAACAGGTCCCTCCTCTGGCTAACTTCTAGCTTCTGCTTTTGAGATGCAATGTAGAAGGCTGAAGGGGATTAACGCTCTCCTTCCTCATGTTAAATGCTAATTATGTCTTTAGCTCCAACTTTCCCCCTAGGTCCAGGCTTATATCCAACTATTTGTTTGAAATCTGTTGAATGTCCATCAGGGGTTTCCACTTTTGCTTCTTCCTCATTTTCTCTCACTGGCACCATGTAAGAAGTGCCTTTCACCTCCCACCTCTCGTTATAGTCCTGGAGGCCAGGAGGAAAAAGTGGTTTAATGGGCCAGCCCCAGGGTCCCCATGCTGTGTGCAGCCTAGAGCCGTGGTGCCCTGCATCCCAGGCACTCCAGCTGTGGTTGAAAAGGGCCAACATACAGCTCGGACTGTGGCTTCAGAGGGTAGAAGCCCCAGGCCTTGGCAGCTCCCACCTGGTGTTGAGCCCGAGGGTGCACCGAAGTCAAGAATTGAGGTTGGAAACCTCCACCTAGATTTCAGAAGATGTATGGAAACTCCTGGATGCTCAGGCAAAATTTTGCTGCAGGGGTGTGGCCCTCATGGAGAACCTCTGCTAGGGCAGTGCAGAAGGGAAATGCAGGGTTAGAGCTCCCACACAGAGTCCCTACTGGGGCACTGCCTAGTGGAGCTGTGAGAAGAGGGCCACTGTCCTCCAGACCCCAGATTGGTACATCCACTGACAACCTGTGCCAGGTACCTGGAAAATCCACAGACACCAGCCTGTGAAGGCAGCCAGGAGGGAGGCCGTACCATGCAAAGCCACAGGGGCAGAGCTGCTCAAGGCCATGAAACCCACCTCTTGCAACAGCGTGACCTGGATGTGAGACTGTAGTCAAAGGAGATCATTTTGGGGCTTTGAAATTTGACTTCCCTGCTGGATATTGGACTTGCACGAGCCCTGTAACCTCTATGTTTCGACAAATTTCTCCCATTTGGAATGGCTATATTTACCCAATACCTGTGCTCCCATTGTATATAGGAAGATTTTACAGGGTCACAGGTGGTAGGGACTTGCCTTGTCTCAGATGAGACCTTGGACTGTGTACTTTTGAGTTAATGCAGAAATGAGTTAAGACTTTGGGGAACTCTTGGGAAGGCATGATTGGTTTTGAAATGTGAGGACATGAGATTTGGAGGGGCTGGGGTGAAATGATATGGTTTGCCTGAGTCTTCACCCAAATCTCAACTTGAATTGTATATCTCAGAATTCCCACATGTGGGAGGCACTCTGGGAAGTAACTGAATCATGGGGGCGGGTCCTTCCCATGCTGTTCTCGTGAGAGTGAGTAAGTCTCACGAGATCTGATGGGTTTATCAGGGGTTTATTCTTTTGTTTCCTGCTCATTTTCTCTTGGCTCTGCAACGTGTAAGAAGTGGCTTTTGCCTCCCACCATGATTCGGAGGCCTCCCCCACCATGTGGAACTGTGAGTCCAATTAAATCTTTTTCTCCCAGCCTCGGGTGTGTCTTTATCAGGAGAGTGAAATGAACTAATACAGAAGATAAGACAAAACACTCTGGAGTGAAAGAATAAATGCCTGGGTGAATGAAATTTGGAATTTGAATTAAGAATGTCAGTGGTAGTAAAGTTATGGATTCCCTTCTAGAAACCCTTTCTGAGAGCTTGGCCACTGGAATGGTCAAGCAGCTGCCATCTTGGAACAAACCTCTTCACAGAGTCATAGTGTAGGAAAAAAGGGGATAAAATGTTTCCGTGGAAAATAAAAGAGGCCATTTGTAATAAAGTTGCTGTAAGCTCTGGCTGTCGCAGAAGGAATTGGCAGTCTCCCGTTGAATCCAGGCCAAGGATAGTAAACAGGGTGTGGTAATGTGTCTTAGGAATCGTATACATTGGCAAAGTTCCAGGAAGACAATTCTTCAGCCACTGCTTCTAGCATATTTGGGAATGAGATCTTATCATTAGTCTTCTTCTTCCTTTTAAGAATGTCACAGCCTACAATTTTAAGAAAATTAGTTTTTTATTCTTAAAAATGAGCTTTAATTTCATAATCCTCTAATTTAATGAAGTGTGAATTAAATAGTCCCTTAAAGTGATGTCATAATTGGGAAATTTATGAAACACTCCAGTTTCATTAACACGTGCTGCAAAATCACTATTGTAATTAAAACACTCAGCTTACCCTGGCATTGCAAAGGAGGTCAAATTAGTAACGTATATTTATAATGCTAAAAAAATGCATAATCTTTGGTAGTTCATTTTGTAATTTGGGAGCTAAAACTAAGTTTCTTCTCAAAGGGAGGAATTTTTTTTTAAATCTCTACATTATTTCTACTCACGAAAGTTTCAACTACACCGCCAAAATTCCAGTCTCCACTGATTTGGAAGATGATGTATTTTGCTTGCTCGGGCAGACACAAAGCTCTATGTTTACACAAGGTATCTGAGCTTTGCTTTCATCTAGGGCAGGCCATACGACTGAACTCTGTCCAAAGCGATATGTGTGCGAGTGCTACATGCTACTTTCTGACCTGACCCCTGCAATGTCTTACAAGATGCTCTGTGATTCCGTATCTGCTGTGAAAAGAGACTCTTTCAGTGGAGGGGTCCCAGGATTTCAGGCCCTCTCTGTGGAAGGAACCTAAGTCCTTGAGGAGCTGCTTGGCAAGCCTCCTTCATCCTGACCTTGTTAACACTATTGGACTCTAATAGCTGCAGGAATCAAACCTTTATTTTGTTAAATAACTGAGATTGCGGATGTGTTTTTACAGCAACTGACCTTTTCTGATAAGTACAACTGTAAAACTCAGTTGTGTAACTGTTCAAATAAAAGTTGTGACCACTTTTTGTTTCAATTATATGATTCTATGAGACACCATATTGAACACTTTATGTAAGTATTTTATTTAAGTAGATGGGGATAATTATTTAAGTTTCTTTCTGACGGTTATTTGTACTACTTTATTATTAACTGCTTTATTTGGAAGCATACAGTTGCTGAAGTCAGACCAATTTTGGTTAAATTCTGGCTGAATTACTACTCCTGGCTTTGTGGCCATGCAGGTAACTGAAATGCCCCTGTGAGACTTTGTCTCTTTATTTGTAATATGGACCTGTTAATACACAATATACTTGGTTCTTGTAAGAATTATATAGAACTTAACTCAAAATGCTTAATAAGGGACCTGACACATGGCAGACAGTGAAGACTGACACAGAAATATGTGGTAGCATGTGTATAGCAAAGCAGTTTTTATTTCTCAGAATATTTATAAATCATAATGGGGAAAAACATAAGGGAACTAATAAGCCAGATGACTTTTGAAAGTTGCTTTTGGTCCGTTCATTTCTATAACAGTGGAATCTATTATATCAAAAGAGATTTTCAGATGTGTGGACATGGGGAACCCCAATGTGTAAACAAGCACAAAGTGTAAGGAGTATGTCACAACCAGCAACAGACAAATAAACATCTTCCAGCAGGCTTACTTGGAATTTAGGGAGTGTTTCCTCTTATTTAGGATTTGCATGCCTTAAAGGAAGATTCCAATATTTAATGACAAATTAGGAGAGAACAAAGGAAACAAGCCATCAACTTACAAGAAGAAAACAAAGTAAGTGGAAATGCCCAGTAGGAAAAAATAGGTTCTGCTATTATTTAGGAATTATAAATAAAATGTGTGATTCATTTGACTTTTTAATAATCATATTATAATAAAATCCTGTCAACATTCATCAAAATATAAAATGTTACTGTAATTTCTAAAGTCTTATAATGTAAAACAGTCAAACGTTCCTCCACAGTAAAGAAGCTATTCGCTCTGTAAATGCATGCAGATCACTGAGTATTTTTGCTCTTAAGTAACGGAATAGCTTTTAGGACCCTTGAGAAGTGTGTGCTGTTGCATATATTTATTTTATTCAATTAGTTCAGAACATTCATCTTATATATTTTCATTGAATTCTTCTTTAAGAAACTTATCTGAAGATTCCCTTTCATCTTATAAAAAAGCACATGCAGATTTAAAATTAAATTTTAATAATATCATTAGTTCTATAATATTCAGGGATCAAAAGGACTTTCTCTGCAGTCTTCCTCTCTCTCTCTCTTCATTCCCGTCCTCTCCTTCCTCGTCTACCCCTCCCCCTTCTCCTCCTCTCTCTACTTCCCTTCCATCTTTCTTTCTCTCCTCTGTTAGACACTCTCAAGGTGATCTTAACTGTACGCACAGTCAAGTATAATAGTGGTTCTCACTAGGTTCTCATAGGTACTTTAGAAATTCTGAATCTAACAATGAGTAGTCATTTCTATCATTAATTGCATTTATAAACTAGATCTGAAATTTCTCATCATGGTGGAGAATGATGGGTAGCAAAAAGCCCTTCAACAACACAACACAAGAGAACCTGGTCTGTCAGGTCAGTATTAGTTACTCTACCTGAAGCAGAGTGTGCCCCTCACTTAATTATAATTATTGCGAACAGCCGTTCCGAGACTTCAGGGAAGTTATCCATCCCAGTGTAAGACGTAGGATGTATGTTGTGGATGGTACACTTTCTTCTGTCTTATGATAGAAACACAAAGGAACTCTCATCAATTTCTGTCTCTGCAGTGAGTTATGGAACATCCTTTTCATGGCATGAAAAATTTTCCCGAAATACAACTATTCCTTTAAAAAGCAGATGCCTTTTGTAGTCAGTTTCTGCTCCAAATCTCCCACACTGTGAGGGTTCCACTGAAAACCTTCCCAGGGGCGTTAGTGATTCATTTGCATCAGATAATCCCTCCTATTCTTTTGTAAAATTTGAATTTGTGATGCACTTGGAACAAGGTTAGCAACCACACGGCTAATCAACATCAGAATTATAAAGAAATTCTGGGAGCCTGACACTATATATACAGATAATTAGTTATTAAAACATCAGAGCAATTTCTACACGTCAAAATTATTTTCACTACCCTGGTTCTCACTGAAAATTGAGAGAGCAAAATTTTACTGTAATCAAGAGATTTTATGGTCTCTTTCCTAGAAGAATTAGAGATACTTGATTTGTGTTTAAAATGGAAAGTTTCTCAAAATCTTTTATTATCAACAATACAAAACCAGCCCCCCAAATAATATTTGAAACATCTTTAGAGGATTTTCAGCTGGCTCCCTCAAAACCACTTGGCTTAACCTTATAACTTGATTAGTTGAGAGATTAATTACATATTGCAGAAGTTTGTATTACGTTGGTGCAAAAATAATCTCAGTTTTTGCCATTACTTTTAATGACAAAATCTTCTTCACCAACCTAATAGATTGAGTCAGATGTGGAATCTGGAATTTAACATGAAAGAGATACAGAGGAATTTGAATGTGTTAAAATGGGAATCAATATAAAATATAAAAGAAGCAGACTTGGGTGAAGTACGTCTCTGATGACAGGAGCTTCCTTGAAGCCCAAGAGATATCTCTGCTTCCAAGCTTACAGGAATCACCTGAGGTTGCTTTCCAGTAAGTGCAAACTGGGCTTCTATGAACCATCAGAGGGCCACTGCTGCAGGTTGGTTTTGTATGAGGCACAGGGAGACGACCACAGGCCTTCAAGGACAGAGCGTTGCCCACACACAGGGTAAGGGAGTAAGGGAGAAAGGAATTACTGAGAGCTAATAAATAAGCAGGCATTAAATGGAAGAAAAAATGAGCACTTCCTTCCCAGTGGATAGAACATTACTTGCCAAGGCGCGGTAGCCTGTCTTTGCCAAAGAGAACCTGGGTAGCTGGAGTGAGGGGTGAGAACTAGTGTGATTTGGGTACACAGTGGTGATCCACATTTAAGAGGCCATATTGAAGAGGTTTGTTTTTATCCTGTTCTCAGTACAAATCAATAACAGCAGTTTAACAGGGGAGTGGCATAATCAAGTGTTTTTATTTGTGAAGTATCACGGGTACCATCTTTGGGCTACAACCACAAAATACCGTAGACTAGGTGGCTTATAAACAACAGGAATTTATTTCTCACATTTCTGGAGGCTGGGGAGCCCAAGATTAAGACCCCAGCACAAAACAGCCATCTCACTCTAACTTCACATGGCAGAAGGAAGGGGCAAGAGAGCTTTTCCAGGGCTTCTTTTACAAGGACACGAATCCCATTCATGACAGGTCTGTGTTCATGACCTAATGACCCTCCAACCAGTCCCCCAACTAATACCATCATTTAGGAATTAAGATTACAGTACATAAATTTGAGGGGGTGAAATGATCCCATCTGTGTCCCCACCCAAATCTCATCTGGAATTGTAATCCCCACATTTTGGGGGAGAGGCATGGTGGGAGGTGACTGAATCATGGGGCAGTCTCCCCCTTGCTGTTCTCATGATAGTAAGTGAGTTCTCATGAGATCTGATTGCTTAAAAGTGTGTGGCACTTCCCGCTTTGCTTTCTCTCTCTCTCTCTCTCTCTCTCTCTCTCTCTCTGTCTCTCCTGCTGCCGTTTAAGATGTGCCTTGCTTCCTCTTTGCCTTCTGCCATAATTGTGAGTTTCCTGAGATCTCCATAGCCATGCAGAACTGTGAGTCAATTAAACCTCTTTTCTTTATAAATTACCCAATTTCAGGTAGTTCTTTATAGCTGTGTGAGAATGGACAAGTACAAGGGACACAGACATGTGTGTCACGTGGACACTAAATGGAGACTGTGTGGAAGTTTCAATATACATGATCTGGTAAAGCGTGATAGAGACATAATTGGAAATGCAACACATAAAGACTAGTTGATCTGTTTTCTGAAACTATGGCCTCATTTCAACAGCTTTGACCTAAAAGAATCAGAATGTACTTCTTAATGCTAACATCCACATGCTGGAAATGCTGACGGTTTATTCATGGTTTATTTAGTAACTAAATATGACACTTGGTAGGATTTCATTCATAGCATCTAAAAATAAAAATGCCACAAAGTATACCCATAGCATTATCAGAAACAGCATTGTTTTAACTTTGAGAATTCAGGTTTTAAAGAAACCAAGCATAAAATCTATATGAGCAAGATAAATATTTTATGGCTGCATTCAAGAAAGACCAATCTGAGGCTGATTACCTTCTCTATCACAAATATTTGCAACTCCCTAAGGACCTGGAGTTAGTCTGATATTGATGATTTCCTTAAGTGAACAGGGCTGTACTTTTTAGGCTGTAGGGACTCAGTGATTACTTTCTGACTTAATGAGTTTCCTAAATACGAGCACATTTTACCTCCAAGAGCATTATGATTTAGTGGTTGGGGTAATGGCCATGCATTAGATGTCTTACGCTTTAGAGAATTGAAATGTCTAAACTATTATGTTCCAACTTTAGTAAGACGAAAAGAATTTCCTGCCTAGTGAAAAACATTTTTCCTATGAAATAATTGATTCTCACAGAAATTCTTAATCAAAAAAGTAGGAAGCAGACTGTCAGTCATAGACTGGAATGGCTAAAAGGGGGCTGTTGGAAGCACGACTGATTTGTAGAGCTTGGACTCAAGACGGAAGTTTAAGGACCAGACATGTTTTTCATGTGTTTTCCCAGTGAGAGGGTATTTACAGAGTATCTGAGTGTTATTGAGCTGGTTGCATTTATAGGATGACCTGACATGCCAGGGAGTTGTTATATGGGGCACAGTATGACCCAGTGTATGAGACCTTTGGAAGCTCTCTCCTGGAAGCAGAAGGAAATTCCAAAGGAGCTGGTGCTTTTACTCTGGCCTAGCAATATCTACATTGGGAGGTAGGATCCCAGCCTGCCCTCGCCTGGAAGACTTCCACAGGGACAGCCTAGCCCCAGGAAACCTCAGGGAAAGAGTCATAGGTCCAACCTGGGCCAGCCCCCTTTTAAATCACGCCTGGAGAATCTCCGGAGTTAAGTATGCTCCAGGCTCTAAGCGCTGTAAACTCTAAAGATACGTGTTGGAACAATCACGTACTCTTCATTTAACAGGCATCTCTTACAGCGTTTGCAATAATGGAGTTCCCCTTAGAAGCACTAGCCCAAGTTAATTTTTATCTCTTTCACCTTCATTCATAGAAGTAGACCATTTGCATCTCTAGGGCAAAGGCCTTGAGAGCCTTGGGCTAGTGTATCTTTTATTGTTACCCAAGTACCTTCTGGGGCTTTATGAACATAAACATTCTTTAAAAAAATAATTTTGTTATAGTAATTTTAAAACATACAGAAAAACAGAAAATATACTATGTACTCGCTATCCAGAGTCAACAATGATTAATATTTACCTTACATAGATCTGTACCCTGTGTGAACACAGAGTATACATTGTAGATCTATACTCTATATGAATATTCATATTTATATTGTCTATTCCTGTCCATCTGTTTGCTACATCATTTAAAGTTACTTACAGATGTCATGACACTTTCTCCTGAATTCTTCAATATGAAAAGAAGCGCTATCCCATGTGATGACCATGACTTTATCATACCTACCCCACAAAATCACCAGGAATTCCCTAACATCGGATACGCAGGGCAAACTCAAATTTCCTCAAATGCTTGTTTTAACTCTTTTTTTCTAATCAGGACTTAGTCAAAAGCATTTAACACATTTTTTTTGTTCTATCACTTGTCTTTCTAAGTCAAGTAGAGTTTCTACCTCCTTTTTTCTCCCCAAGCTATTAATTTTTAAAGACATCAGCCAGATATTGTGCGATGTCCTATTTCCTGTATTTATCTGGTTGTATTTTCATAATGTAATAGTTCATGGAGAAAACTGGTGTTTCTGGTTGCATTTCATTAACAGAATGTCTAAGTAGTCCCACTATTCAGTGGTAATACTGGGTTAATTTTACAGCCAGACCATTCCACTACAAATACGTGTTTCCTCCTCTGAAAATACGAAGTGATCTGTGGAGAGGTGGTAAGAATTGTGTGAATATTTCGCTTCCCTCCATTTTGTGAAAGATGTTACCATCACTAAGTTTCTTCCTTTGCTTATTTCATTATGATTAGCACAATGATTTCTAATTCTGTTCCTGTTACATTTTTTAACTGGTATTATACAAATAAAAGCTTTCTCTTTCAATTAGGATCACCTTTTTTTTTTAACCTTGAAACTAACATTCTTATTTAAAAAGCAGAATAAATATTTTGTTCTCATCTTTTAATCACTAACTATCAAAGAATAGATCAAGAAAGCATACAAAGGATTGGCATATTATTTATCTGTTTGATAACATTATTTTTAGCACTACCATTGACACATGATATGTATGTATGTCACGGATTTCAATGAGTTATAGTTATTTTGTTATTGATGCTGGAATGATCCTCAATTGAACTACAGGGAGACCTGTCAGGCTGCCACTGTGTCCTTTTTACATAATCTCCTAAGTCCTAGCCTTTCCTTTCTCATGGCATTGAAGGCACTCATGATGCAGAAGACTCAGTTGGCCCTACCCCCACCTCTGTCTCCCTACTTTTCCGTCAAGAATCACCTAGCTCCTACTGGGCCCTGGTTCCTTCAGCGTGGAATGATAATTTTAAAAACAAAATACAAGGCTGGGCATAGTGGCTCACGACCTTAATTTCAGTGCTTTGGAAGGATCACTTAAACCAGGAGTTTGAGACCAGCCTGGGCAACACAGTGAGAGCCAGTCTTCACAAAATTTTATTAAAAATTAGCCAGGTGCAATATCGCGCACCTGTAGTCCCAACCATTTTGGAGGCTGAGGTGGGTAGGTTGCTTGAGCCCAGGAGTTCCAGGCTGCAGTGAGCCACGATCATGTCACTTCACCTCACAATGCGGGACAGAGGGAGACCCTGTGTTTAAAAGAAACAACAACAAAACCCCAAACAAACAAAATATTGGTGTGATAAGGGCTGATTCCTACAAGACGCATTATTATTGATTCTGGGCTTTTTCAACGCGGAGGGCTAGAACGTTTTCTTTGAAAATTATAATTTGGAATTGCATTTGAGAGATCAAAACAGACAATTATCCACTAAGACAGGCCCTAAGTTTAAGGACATAAAAGTTACCTATGGGCCGAGGGTTCAGGGCTTGCCTGGCCTGGTAACTTCCTAAATTCCTACAGCTATAAACCACACTCTCACTCTCCTCCCCCAACAAGAGGAGACATCAGGCACATTCCTAGCTCTGATTTATAACCCAGACCACCACAACACTGATTAGACAGAGGTCCGGCCTTACAACATTCTTTTCTGAAAAACAACTGCAGATCTGAAGGCAGTTCCAGCCTCCGTCCTACAGTGCATCTTTCTAACGTAAGAGCCAAAGTCCATCTTATTTTAATGCGGAAACCCATCCCCAAAGTGAACGTGGGCTGTACGTCACAGATGCTTGCCCGGTGTGCCTGGCCCCCCAGATCCCCTCATCGACATGCGTAGCTTATCCCCAAACCCACCGAATATCTCTGCCTCTATTGTGTGGCACAAACCCTGTGAGGCGTAAAACCCACCCTGCCCTTTCCCTCTTCAGACGGAGCACCCTGGGTCCATGCTGCAGACTGTCCCTTTTGAGCCAGTTTGAAGCTGGCATCACCGATAAAACTCTCCTTTCCATTGCTTCAGCATCCTGATGGTCTTTTCGATGACAGTACTTTCAACTTCAATTAACATTACAGGATGTTAAGTTTTTTATTTTATACTTATATGTCTTTTTAAAAATTTCGCTGCAACTTTTAGCTCTTAAAACAATGATTACTATTAAAACAAAACAACTGAGATAATTTGAAAATTCTTCTGCCTTTTTAAACCTTGAATATATATTTCTAAGAATAAACAGAGTACTATGTTCTAGAGGCGCTCCGATGCAAATATCTCTACTTTCACAGGCTTGTGAGTCCCACACATATTGAGCTCCTTCTCAGGAGGAGCAATGTCACTTCCATTGTTTTTAATTACTCCCATTGCCCTCACCTGCATCCTGGCACACAGATGCTTTCCAATTATTTGTTGCATAAATACAAAGTTGGAAAATCCAAAAATGCTGAACCATCCTTGACTGTCAGTGATACCATCTCCCAGGCTTCTCGGTTGCTAGGTAAAGAGAAGAAAAAGACCTCCATCTCCAGCTCCTGTAGGTTTTTCCTTTCTAAAGGTCTCTGAGATTCATCCCCTCCTCTGCATTTACACAGCTGTTGCCACAGCCTGAGCACCAAGCACTCCCTGCCTGCATCAGAGCAGCACTGTCAGTCTGTTCGTTCTGCCCACCATATCACCCTTTCCAATTCGTCTCGTAAAAATCATCAAAATGTAAAAAAATAAAATAAAATAAAAAAATCATCTCCTTAATTCCTGTTCATTGTTTTAGTATAGATCTTCCAGTAGCTTCCAATTACCTGTAGTATGAAATCTAATTGAATTTGATTGTTTCAACCTTTTATTTGACTTGGTTACTTTTGTAATCTGTCCCTAATTTTAAACCAAGACTTCCCGATCCAAAGAAAGAAAAGTTTCATTTGCCGACGCTCCATTCTCAGCGTCTGTTCTCTTGATTCCTTCCTGACTCTTCGGAACTAATCCAAAGACTTCCTGCAATGTTAACATGAGCTTCTCTGGCAGTGCCAGCAATTTTCTATTTTGAAAGATGCTTGATCATGTTGTTATGCTGTTTGATGTATTTATCATGAATAGAGAAGAAGTCATTTTAAACCAATCACAACGTGACACTGAGATACGCAGAAAAAGTTTAGGTAGGTAGGTATTGGAAATAATTCATGGTTAATCTACAGATGGGAAAGCCTTGAGCTGAAAACATGATTCTGACAATTCAGAGGGAGAAAGGAACTTAAAGAATAGTACTATTGTGGAGGAAGTGAAGAGTTTGGCTGAAATTATGTAAATTGACATCTATTTTGATCAAATCCTCAAAATAATTGCTGGGCTTTCTATGTCTTTCTACCTGACTCCGTGGACTTTCTTTTTTTTTTCAATCTTTAGAGAGTTGTGAAAAATAATTTTAAAATACATTCCTGCCCATTATAAGATTTGTCATATTTTTCACCATGATTTCCAGTGTTTTCACTACAAAATAGTTCTGACTTTTTCTCCAATATTTGACATTTACTTAATAGCTGATAGATTTCTCAGACAAGTAATTTGTGGAAATTTTTTTGAAGCAGAAACCTTGGGGTGCTTCAAATGAAATTCTGCCATTCTTTCCATAGACTTTACATATAGTGTTTCTTCATCCCTGTGACAAGTCTGAATTCAATTCTACCTAGTTTAAAGATTGTAACAAGAGAAAAATAATGTTGAAAATGATTTTTATTTACTTGAGAATGTCATCAAAGTATACTGGAAAACCAAAAGTCACATTTTCACAAAACGAAAACAGAATTGATTACATATATGAGAAATAATATTTAATGAAATTTGTATTTGTGTAGATCTTTCTGGACCTTGAAGAACATATTATAAAGTGTTAATTATTATACCCTAATTCATATTTGACTATATTCTGTTAAAACAGTTCAAAATATACACTTAAAAATATACACTTTAAATAGCAATGGCTCTCCGATGAAATAAGTAGTATCAACTCAGGGGAAAGTGAATTATAATAAAGGAAATATACGCATGCAGAATTAAGTGCATAGAAAGTCTTAAATCCTACAAGTTTTCCAATGGATACCATTGTGTTTTGTCCTAGGAAATATTTCATTTTCTATGCACATTTGAAGGACATCTAATTTTAAAGAAAACAAAGAACATAAAGATGAACTGGCAGAAATATTTATTGTTTAATATTTTGAAGCCCAAATAATGACCTTAAAGAATTTATTGCTATTAATAATATTGAACGTGATGAGAATTCATTTGTGGGTACCTATTAGGAATACTGAAATATAGTGAATAAATTATGAAGCTCAAATTCATCCCTTAAAATCAGAAATTCATTTTATAAATAAACATTAACAGTAGAAAGGGGAACAACATAGAAGAGGCTGAAGATCATCTATTTTTGTGTGTTTGAAAAATCTGGACATTAAAAATACCCTGACACAAATAGGAGAAATGAATTAAATTAATGAAATATTATGATAATGTTCTTTAGCCACTGAAGAACATAAGCAATAATATTTCCAGCCATAGACATCCCAAATAAGAGCCTTTGGATCTGTGACAGCTGTGGCAGTCAGATAAGAAATGCTTCGTGAAACCGGAGAGGAGTAATTTTCCCTAACATATTTATAGTTGCCCGGGCTGTTAAGGTGGGGGCATGGCTGTGGGTGGTGTGAAAAATCAATCCCAGCTTTCAGGGGTAAAAACACAATACTTATTTTGTAAACACGACACATGGAAACAGTGATGCTGTTACCCTACTTCATTTCCCACACTTTTTAGATATAAATCAGCCCAGTGACTAAATCTCATTGGTGCCAAGAAGCGTTTTTTGGGAGATGTCAAATGTTGTAAGACAGCTGTAAAGCTGCTAAGAGTCATTCAATTCTAGCAGATTCTAAGGACATTTGTGTTGACAGAATAATTTTCACAGTCTGCAGCCAGACCCGGTCAGCATCTTGTGGAGATATAATAACCTTCTGGCCTAATGCGAATGCCTATTTTATCTCCCTAAAGAAGCCAAGGAGAGTTATTTGAAACAAGGACTGAGACCCACTGTCTCCTCTTCCTGAAATTTCCATTGGGCGGTAAGCCAAGGTATGGGTTCAGTTACAGAGCAGTGCCCACTTAGAATGGAAAAAATACACACACACACACACACACACACACACACACACACACACACACACAAACTATTGATTAGCAAATCATTGGTGCACCTTTAATTTCTTTCCCCTCCACAAGAACTCTAAGTCCAATTACAAGAGCAGGAAGAGGCGGGACGAAGAGAAACTTTTTTTTTTTTTTTTTT
>NW_016107918.1:965827-969476 GCF_001604975.1 Cebus imitator | reverse complement strand
TGATCCGCCCGCCTCGGCCTCCCACAGTGCTGGGATTACAGACGTGAGCCACCGCGCTGGCCAAGAAACATCTTTTTATTCCTTTCTATAGGGAGAGGCTACAAAATCATAGGGGGAAAAATGTTATGAAAACATACATATATAATCTCCTAAAAGTACCCTGGATACTCCTTTAATCTGAATACTTCAACTGTGAAAATAATATCCTTTAAAAGCTGTAAAACGCATCTTTGAAGATTTATACTTTGAAAGTAGGTTAGTTATAACACTGAGGTTATTATCCCCACAGCAGCCCCAAGGGGATTAGCTTCCTTTCTCACAGAAGAAAATTCTGTGTAGTACAACTCGCAGAAAGAACTGAGTCTCCTCTTGAAATAGCCACATCGTGTTCCAAAAATGAGAAGTTTCTGACTACGGGGATCCCGGGGTCAAAAATCCAGCCAGCAGGGATCATAGTCACACGGCACCTTCTCCTTTGAGAGACGCTGGTGACTCTGATGCTGCTTCAAGCATAAGCAATAATATGGTTTTGTCCGAAGAGGTGACCCAGAGACCCTGCGGGTCGGACACAACAAGCAGTTGTGTGAGTGGGTCGGCAGGAATGGGAAGAAGACAAAAGACAGTGAAGTGAAAGCCCGTGGATTCTGGATCTCACAGGACCAGATACTCTCCAGAAAGATGGGAAAACCTAGTTTCCCTATAGCTATCACTGTGAAGCCAAAATATTTTCTTTTCACTAATTCCTTTTATTTTTTTGAGACAGGATCTCCCTCTGTCATTCAGGCTGGAGCACAGTAGCGATCATGGCTCCTTGCAACCTTGACCCCCTGGGCTCGGGCATTCCTCCCACCTCAGCCTCCTGTGTAGCTGGGATCACATGTGCACGCCACCATGCTCAGCCACATTTTTGTAGAGATGGAGTTTCACCATGATCACCGTGTTGCCCAGGCTGGTCTTGAACTCCTGGACCCATGCAATCCACCTGCCTCGGCCTCCCAAAGTTTGGAGATTACAGGCATGAGGGACTATTAAAACCCTAAATTCCTAAAGACTTAGAAGTCTTCCTTTATCATTTATGTTTTTCCCCACTGTATATAGACATAAAGCTTGGGATGTAAGTTTAGTAAAAATAAACTCAGTAAGGCTCAGCCTCCCTTGCCTGAGGCATATGCCGTCTTTGCTCTGCTCACATGGCAGCTGTCACACGCTGTTCTATGCTGATTTACAGATTTACTTGTGTCCCTCTTATCTCCCTTAAGAGAGCACATCACTCTTGAGCAGAAGAACTTTGATTTAACTTGTCTCCTTCCAAGTACAACAGATCCTTAAGGAGGACCAAATTTGGCGAGAGAAGCTGGGTCCACAAAAGCACAGCTAGCATAAACCAAAACTTTGTCACAGAGAAAAGTCCTTCATCTTCTCCTTTTCAGAAATTAGCTGCAAAATTAGTTTATAGAGAACCTTTAATGACTATTACAGAGAAAACATGAATACTGTGACAGAAAATCGAATGGAAGTGGCAAAAATAATGCATTCCACGATTAAAAAGACGCACATTTTACATTTTAATATAGTTTTACTCTTTTGTCCCAAAATAGTGTATTTAACCTATGGGTAGCAGGATATCAACTTAACTACAATTATGCATATTTGCAAATAAAATGTTGTTTCTTTATATTCTGTAACAGGTCCTAATCTTCCCTGCAGCCTCATCCGACTAGGCAGTATAAGAAAAGCCTACTTTTCCTGGTACATTGTGATGGTTAATTTTAAGAGTCAACGTGATAGGGTTATAGGATGTCCAGATAACTGGAAAAACACTATTTCTGGGTGTGTTTTTGAGGGTGTTTCTGGAAGAGATGAGCGTTCCATCTGAGAGACTGAGCAAAGAAGGCCCGCCTTCGTCAACGTGGGTGGGCATCAGCCATTCATCGAGGGCCCGGATAGAATGAAAAAGGAAGAGCAAATTCTCTCTCCTCTGGAGCTGGGACAACTGACCCTCCTGCCCTGAGCCATGGCTGCCCCCGGCTCTCTTAGTCTAGCCTTTAGACTCAGACTAAATTACACTTTCCTGATTTCCAGGTCGGAGACAGCATGTTGGATTTCTCAGCCTCCGTAATTGCATGAGGTAATTCCCATAATAAATCCCCTCGTACACCTCTCTCTGTATCCTACTGGTTCTCTTTCCCTGGAGAACTCTGACTACCATCTTCTAGTGTCTATTTATTTATTTATTGAGACGAAGTCTCCCTCTTTCACCAGGCTGGAGTGCAATGGCACAATATCGGCTCACTGCAACCTCCACCTCCTGGGTTCAAGTGATTCTCCTGCCTCAGCCTCCCGAGTGGCTGGGATGACAGGCGCCCACCACCATGTCTGGCTAATTTTTGTATTTTTAGTAGAGACTTGGTTTCACCATGTTGGCCAGGCTGGTCTCAAACTCTTGACCTCAGGTGATTCACCTGCCTCGGCCTCCCAAAGTGCTGGGATTACAGGTGTGAGCCACCGTGCCTGGCCTATTTTAACCTGTTTTTATCTGTGTTGTTTCATCAAGAATATTGTACATCCCCAGAGCATATAACCACATGATACTTTTGTGGCAATTATTATAATCTGATCAGATTCCGCTACGTGGATCTAAGGGATAAGATACAACTAGCATTCTGCAGCATGAAAAAACGAAAGAAAAAAAAGGTTCAAAGTCATTGCACTTTAATATAGAACCACCTTAAACAACAGGGTCTCGTTTTTCTCTGATGTTCTTTCCTACTCTTGAAGAATCAAGATTCAAAGAGCATCACTTTTGTAGTGTTCTAGCAACACATTTCTCCCTGTCCATGTGCAGAAATGATTACTCTCACGTTTGTGCTGCCTCTGCCCCTGAATATACTTCACTTCTAAATATGTACTGCACAATTTTTAGTAGAGAATTGTTTAAGACTTTCTCCAAATGGAGTATAAATAACTTCAGGGTAGCAGTTCACCAATGCTTAATATGATGTCTGGTATCTTTTCATATTGTTTATTTGCCTTGTAAAGAGGAAATGAAATAGCTTATGTGTGTGTCTATATATATATATATATACCTGCAGCATATATGTGTGTATTTATACATATATACATCAAGGAACATAAATAAAAGAAATATGGCTAAAAAAGAGAGAAGAAAAATATATGTAATGGTAAATTAACACATGAATTTGAAGGCCATAAAGGGAGGACCACTTCAGGAAGAAAGAAAAGAATGTGCCAAGCCACAAAGTCCCTACAAGTAGCACAGATTTCAATGTGACACTAATATGAGGAGAAGGAGGGCGGGCGGGAAAGGAAAGGACCGCAGCGGGGAGATGAATCCCGCAACTTCGCTTCACCTTACAGGTGACACAGCTTTACCTGTTTACACATTTTCTAACCTAAATTGCTCTAGAAACTAATTCTGGCAACTTAATTTCCTGTCCTAAAAGGATTCAGCAGCGATTTCAGTAGGTCTGTTGGATGCACCCCCAGCAGTACCAGTACATGCAAATTTCATAGTGGAGAAGGTGAATCTAGACACCGAAAGGCAACCAAAGATGCTAGATGTGACTTTACCAGAACCAATATGGAAAAATACATGATAAGACACAAAACGCAAAAAAAAAAAAAAAAA
>NW_016107918.1:916617-965810 GCF_001604975.1 Cebus imitator | reverse complement strand
AAAAAGTTAATTTATGTGTCTGAACAACTGAACGCAAAAAAAAAAAAAAAAAAGTGAATCTAGACACCAGAAGGCAACCAAAGATACTAGCTGTGACTTTACCAGAACCAATATTGAAAAATACATGAAAAGACACAAAACACAAAAATTTAAAAATAGTCTACTTTTAATTAGGGAATCCTGGGCAGACATGGGCACTGGAAGGGAAAGCGATGGCACATATGTTTTTCTTACCTTGGTAAAACCAGGCCAGACGCTACAGGAAAAGCTGCAGATGGCAACTGGGCGTGGGTCCGAGGAGTCTCCATCATCCAGGAAGACTTTTCCAGCTCCGATTGATCAAATTTTGCGAATATTGACAGATTTGTTTAAGGAAACACAACGATACAGGAAAGATGCTGGCGAACTTGCCAGTCAACAAAGCATGTCAATTTCTATGCCAAGTTATCTGGCCAATGCTCTTAAAAATAAGGCCCATATTATTATTAAGTGATAATTAAAAGAAAAACAGATGCTAAATTCTGGCTTGATTTACTGGGGTATGGTAAATTTTGAAAGCTTTGCACGTCATAAATGTGTATTTTCTATTAGATAGTGAACTGACCCAAACTAATGTACATGATTCAATTGACTAAAAATGCTAACATATGCCTGATCAATTTCCAATTTTTCTTGCCATAAATCTAATTATTATTCATCATGAGTTATATAATAAAAACATTAAAACCTTTTAAAATTTGATTAGTATAAATTTGTGTTCTGAAAGAAAACTAAGTTGAGCTATGTCCCAACAGAGGAAGAAAAAGAATATACCTAGCCTTAAGAATGGTCTCTCTGAAAAGTTTAAACCTGATTGAAATAATTGTACAGAATTGTTTGAAATATAAAACTAATGCCAATCTGCATAACAAATCTTCTCATAAACAAACATGGCTTGTGTATTTATGATAAACCCAGAGAATAATGTGAAAGCCATCGAATCAGGCCATCCTCTTGGGAAATATGTGACGCCTACGGTACTCATCATTAACCTATGCGCCATTTTGCTATATGTTGCTTTCCAACAGATGCTCAATACCATGATGCCTCTGTTCCTTCAGTTATTTGAACTCCGTTTCAAAGCCAAGCTTGCTGTAGCCATGAGGCCAGCTCTCAGGATGGGATAAAAAGAACAGAGAGCTCAAATTTCTTTCCTTTAATTCCCAAAGCATGGTAGTAACTCCACAGCCAATATCACAGAGTGAAATGAAATGTTACTTTTTGTTCTGGTGGGCACTTGAACATGATTATGGAAAATCTCTGCTGTGTGGGGAAAAGTTGGAAGGCTGTGACCTGGTTTGTCCTAAAAAATTTCCCATTTCTAACATTTACACTGTGCTTTACAAATGAAAGCTTATTTTATGAAAAACAGTGCAGCTCTACTTGGGCTTGTGAAAGGGCTGCACATTTCACAGTGGCCAAAGAAATGTTGATGCAGAAATCAGAGCCCTGGGGTTGTTTGCCTGAACGGATCTGGAGAAACACAGAATGCTTTTATGGAAGTCTTTCTGGAGATCAGACTGCTGTGACCAGGATGTGAAAATTGAGGGGTTTGCTTTCTAACATTTCCCTTTGCACACTCCCTTCTGGGTTTTCACAATTAATTGGCCTGCTTGGGGCTGAATGCAGCCAGCTCCACAATAATTGCAAAAACCTATCTTGGAGTCAAAATAACTCCTAGGGAATTTCACTTTTCAGTCAATGAGAGACTCTGGGACAAGCACTTAATCTCTGTGTGCCATATTCTTCCTCGTGACCTTCACGAAATGACTAAAGGATCCACAAGTAGGAAGTGCTTTCTCAAAGCTCATGTGTGAAAATTTGTTGGCAGTCTGAAAGGTACATTATTAAATATTAGATGGGCAGAATCTTTTTAGAGCTGCAGTATTGAGTATTACCGACTTCCATCTTGTTTATCCAGGACTAAAATGATCTGTGTGGATTAAGGCAATAATTCAATCTGAATGTTTGCTTTGTATTTGAAAAACAAATGAAATGTTGAACAGTTGTCAGGTGTTAGCTTGATCTTTGCTGTAACTCTTTGCTAAGATTACAAGGATTATATTGAGCACTTGAGTAAGATTTTGGTAGTGACAAATACCAGGTTACCATGATCTGGTTTCAGCATCAATCAAGGAGGTATTAAATAATCAGATAATGTCTCCAGGTTCTCAAAAAATAAATCCCTTTATGCTAATCCGCACATGCTACTAATCATTTGGCAATCACAGGAACTACACACACACACAAAAACCAGTGTATGTGGTTCCATTCACAGATTCTTCACCCAACATAAATGAAGAATTAAGGTACTCTGTTCTGATTTAATCACATGCCACATAGCTTTAGGCAACAAACAGTGTCTGGGGGTTACAGTGCCTCTTCTGGCTTGGGAGGTTCAATGCTGATCTCCATGCTTGCTTATGCTGATTCCTTCAAAGCTTTTCCCTACCTTTGGACCAACTTTCAAAAATGGAAATGCATTATTTTAGAATCATGGCATTTTAGATCTCAATTAGACCTTCAAAGTGGTTTAATCTGATCCATTCTTATATCCAATCTATAGATAAGGAACTCGAGGCTATAGGAAATCATTCCTTTGTAGTAGAACTCAGAATTTCTGATTCCCAGCTAAATTCTATTTTTATTATGCCAAGTTTATCTTTATCTTGTCTTCCTGCTCTCTAAATTATTATCGTTTATGATGAGAAAAGCACTTAGGATTTTTTCACCTACTCCTAGAACACTGCCTTCTAACTTCATGTGATGTAAAAAGTGCCTTTACAAACACGTCCCTTGAGCAGCCAGATTCTAAGTCTACCAGAAAGTCTACCTGTTCATTTCAGTGTGTGCCTGTTGTGACAACGATTGATTGACTCTGCCTCCCCTGCCTTCTGCCATCCCATCTCTCTCCTACACATGGAGACAACACTTCTTTGAACAGATGGTTTCTTCCTACTCACCATCCACTTTCCTCTGCAATTTGGTTTCCATCTTCCCCAAATTGACTGAAACCTGTGATCTTTTCTAGATCAAAGACAACAACACTTCTTCTGCCATCTGTACACTGTCCTAGACTGAATTTAATGACCCTCTTCCCTCCTGAAAGTTAGTCTTACTCTTTGCGATTCCTCCTTTAACTTCCTCTGTGTCTGTAGGTGTTTCCTAAGATTAGATCCTTGATCTCAAGTTTGTTGGTAAAAATTGAGGAACTTGACAACAATTTGAAGCACTGAGAGGTCTCACTATAATCTATAATAGATTCAAAGGGAATGACTTTACACTTCCGAGGGAAAAAATCGGTCAAATGACCATGTGGCTTTCATTGCGGCTCCTGCACATTTTATAGCCACTCTTTCTGAAGCCATCAAAACTGCATGATAGAAGTCTCTTTTCTCCTCTCCATTATTCTCCTATTCTATTCAATAAGCCCTTTAATACTGGATTGTTTGTAAATCTCCCACCTTAAAAATTCTGTTCACACCAAATCCTGGTCTCGCCACTGCCTCATTTCTCTGCTTCCTTTTAGAAGAAAATGGGTCAAAATGGTCTCTTCTTAGCCCATTCCAGTCAGCTTCTGCCCTCTCTGCCCCATCAAAAGGACTTATGTCGTCGTCACCAATGACTTCCATGTTGCCGAATCCAATGCTCTTTTCTCTGTCCTGTTTCCAACTGCCCTCCAGTATTCAATGCAGCATGTTCTGCTTTTCTTTTGGAAATATCTTCTCCTCTTGCATTTTCTAACATAATCCTCTCCCAGGGCAAATGCTGTCTCAGGCCCTCTTTTTTGTCTTCTGTTCCTAAGCCTAACTATCCCACCCATAACTAGGACTTTTAATGCCCAGATGTTTCCTTAGCCTGTGATTCCTTAGCCTTACCGTCTCTACTGATATTCCAGTGACACCTCTGTTTGGTCTCAATTCAAACTTGACCTGACCACCCATCTGCCACAGCCAACTTCCTCCGGACTTTTCACCATCTCGGTAAATGGCACCCCTGTCCACCCGGAAGCCCAGACCCAAATTCTAGAAGCATTGTTAGTTATTTTCCTTTTCTCTCCACCTACTCCCAATCCATTGGCAAGCCCTTTGCGTTCTGCATCTGAAATACATCCAGAATCGACACTCCTCCCCTCTTTACTACTGCGTGCTGCGTCCAGGCCACTGTTCCCTTGTGTGTAAGAATGCATCAGCCTCACAGCGGTCTCCAGGCTTCCATCTCAGCTTCACCTCCTTCAGGGCTTTCTCTACACAGCAACTAATGCAAAGCAGATTGTCATGGACAGATTAATAGTGTTTAATACTGTTCCCATACAAGTAAATGAGAATCCATGTTCTCTGCCAGCGCGGCATGCCCCATATGATCCAGGCGTTGGCCCTTTTCCGACCACATCTTTCATTGTCTGGCTAATTTCCTACTTTTCAGGCACAACGGGCTCCTTTCTGTTCTTCACGAATGACTAAGCACTGTTATCCCAGCAGCTGCGCTTTCTTCTTTCTTTCTTTTTTTTGAGATGGAGTCTCTCTCTGTCACCCAGGCTGGAGTGCGGTGGTGTAATCTCGGCTCAGTGCAACTCTGCCTCCTGGATTCAAGTGATTCTCCTGCCTCAGCCTCCGGAGTAGCTGGGATTACAGGCACGCACCACCATGCCTGGCTGATTTTTGTATTTTTAGTAGAGATGAGGTTTCGTCATATTGGCCAGGTTGGTCTTGAACTCAGGACCTCGTGATCCACCCGACTCAGCCTCCCAAAGTGCTGGGATTACAGGCACGCACCACCATGCCTGGCTGATTTTTGTATTTTTAGTAGAGATGAGGTTTCATCATATTGGCCAGGTTGGTCTTGAACTCAGGACCTCGTGATCCACCCGACTCAGCCTCCCAAAGTGCTGGGATTACAGGCGTGAGCCGCCGTGCCCGGCTGCATCTGTGCTTCTCACTGCTGCTAACCTTTGCTTAACTTGCTCCGCCTGTCATTTGTGGTACAGCCCAAATATGATGTGAAATCTTATTCATTTGTTTTGCATATTTTCAAAATCCTTCACAAGAATGTAAGCCCATGAAAGCGGGTAGCTGCGTGTCAGGCGTTTCGTTTTTGTTTTTCATTGTTGTTTCTCCAGTGCCTGAAAGAAAGTCTAGCACGCAGCAAATGATGGATAAGTGTGTGTTTTGTAAGTCACATGTGAATCTCATGTGCGGCAGGTACTCGAGCAACATTTCATTCCATGTTGTGTTATAAAATTGAGGAGAAAAAAATGAATTCCCATTGGAGACCCTGTCTGTGTGGGTGTGCATGTTCTCATGTCTGCGTGGGTTTTCTCCATGCGCTCCAGGGTCCTCTGGCATCCCAAAACTGTACCTGTGAGGTGACCTGGAGATTCTCCATGACCCCAGTGTGAGGAGGCAGGTACAGACAAGTGTGGGTGAGTGTGGGTGTGGGTGTGAGTGGGTGATGGTGAGGTGGGTGTAGACGGGTGAGTGGGAGTGGGTGAGTGAGGTGGGTGGAGGCAAGTGTGGGTGAGTGTGTCAGTGAGTGTGGATGAGTGTGAGTGTGGTTGAGGGGGTGAACAAGTATGTGTGGATGTGAGTGTGGGTGGGTATGTGAGTGTGAGTTTGAGAGTGTGTGTGTGTGTGAGTGCGGGTGTGAGTGTGTGTGTGTTTGAGTGTGGGTGTGAGTGTGTGTGGGTGTGAGTGTGGGTGTACGTGAGTGTGCATGTGAATCACCCTGCAGCGGGAGGGTGTCCTGGCCAGGCTGGCACCTGCAGGGCACAGTGAGCTACAGGGATGGACTCTGGCCACTCTAGACCCTGGACTAGAATTTTAAAATGCTTTGCAAACACTTCTTTCTTGATTTTACCCACCACCACTAAGGCTGCCATCACTCACTGATTCACTAAAAATTGGGGAAATAATTCTCTCTCTCTTTTTTTTTAACTCTATCTTAATTGTACATCTAGCTCATATGTGTTTCAATGTTTAATATTAAAATTGCTTTAGTTTTATTCAGAAGCTTGGTGATGTTTTGTGCCTAGAGGATATGCCCTAGGGATGCAGGGAAGGGAACACACTGGGTCTGCGGGGATACGGGGGACGGAGAGCACCAGGACAGATAGCTAACACATGCAGGGCTTAACACCTAGGTGATGGGTTGATGGGCGCAGCAAACCACCATGGCACGTGTTTACCTACATAACAAACCTGCACGTTCTGCACATGTATCCCAGAGCTTAAAATTAAATTCAATTTTTTTAAAAAAGAAAAAGAAACATGCCCTAGGAATTTAACTCTTCTTTATATAAGACTAAGAAAACCAACTATAACAATTGGTTTTCTTACAGTCGTTTCTCTTCATGTCACGATTTCCAGGAACCTATGGCTGAGATGAAGCGAGGACCTGGTATCCAGAGGATTTGAACGTGTGGTTACTGAGAGCTGCTGTGTACGAGGCACTGGGTGAGATTCCATGGGGAGGGCAAAAATGGAACCAGAAAGAACTCTGTCCTCCAGGTATTTATGATGTAATATGGAAAATAAGACATACATAAATTAAGTATAAAGTCGTTTTTGTTTATTGTAGTAGAAGTAGTATAAATAAAACATTAACAGAAGGAATTTGAGAAAGCTTTTACCAGAGTGCAAGACAAAAATTCCGTGTCACAAAATAACGTGAAAGGAGGTGGGATGGTGGAAATGAGTGTGGAACATTTTAAAAAACTGTGAATAATCAAATTTTAGAAGCATGTAAGTAGGAAGAGGGAGAAAAAAACTGAAAAACAAGCTGGATGTAGATTTGAGAAGATAATAAGTTAGTTTAAAGAATTCAGATTTTATTTAGGAGAAATCAGAGTTTGTAGAAGTGATCTGGGCAGGCGATTATGCAATTGTGGAAATGCTATGAAATTTTTCATGTGCTCATACACGTTTCTAGACAAGAGTCAGATTGTTGCATTTCATCAGTGCTTAGTGGGCATTTTATCCTTCGGATTTCTCAGTGATTTCATAATTATCTGTCAATTTGGACTCTTGGCTTTATAGCTCCTATTCAGTAAGTCATTCTAAATAGTTAAAACACATCATACATTTTTTTTTACTGTTTTCCAGTAATACATACACAATAAACAAATATGACTTTTTACTTAATTTGTTATGCCTCCTTCTCTCTATTACATTAAAAATAGCCAGAGGACAGAATTCTTTCCTTATTATTTTTGCCTTTCCTGTCAAATCTCATCCAGTTCTTTGTTTAGAGTAACTCTCGGTAACCACACATTCAAGTATGTCCTCTGCCCATACAGTAAGTCCTCACTTAACGTAGTAGGTAGGCTCTGACGCACACGTCAAAAAAGCATGCTAGTACAGAAGGACATACAGTTTTTAAAAACTATCCCATGATCTCAGTTCCCCAATTTCTTCTTCAGAGGCACTTCCCAATGCCAGATCCTCAGGTATATGTGTGTGTGCTTCAGTATGTTGTTATTCCAATGAGATACTACTATCTTCATTGCTCTGCACTGGTGTGTGTGTGTGTGTGTTGTTTTTGTTTCATTTATTATATTTTCATTTATATATGTATACATATATGAGACCTCTCTATGTCCACATTTATAGTTTTATCACCTTTTAAGCAGTTGCATGTTTTTATCTGTAGGAATAGACTCTTCCATTTAAATAACAATTCCATAAATATCTTTATATATATGTCTATTATAGAATCAATTTCTACAAGTGGAATTGCTGAGTCAAAGAGTATGAGTCCTTCAAAATTCTCCTGAAAGATTCAAGGGCAATATTGTCTCTCACCAATAGAGTATGAATACCTGATTAACCACGTTTTCTTACCTAGTAGTGTATACAACTTTTTTGACAATCTGATCAATAAAAATGATGTCTCTGTCTTGTTTTATGAAAGTAGATATAATTTTAAAGCATTTTCAGTAGTCATTTATCAATGAACTGCCTGTCCATATTCTTTACCATTTATATAATTAGTTTATATTGATTTCTATCAGGTTTTACGTATTTAAAATGTGCTCACATGTCAAGAAATTCATAGCCTCAGAAGAAATCTGTAATTTCCTTATACATTACTGAAAATGACTTATAAAGAAATAGAAATCTTAATAGGTCAAGAATCATGAAAGATAATGATTTAATCAAATAAATAAATAATCAAATCTACCTAAAAATTACTGAATCTATATAATTTTATGGAAAGATTTATATTATTTCTAAAGTAACAACCAATTTTTTTTTTTTTTTTCTGAGACGGAGTTTCACTCATGTTACCCAGGCTGGAGTGCAATGGCGCGATCTCGGCTCACCGCAACCTCCGCCTCCTGGGTTCAGGCAATTCTCCTGCCTCAGCCTCCCGAGTAGCTGGGATTACAGTAACAACCAATTTTTACATTTTAAAAATGATTTCAGAAAATGGAAGAGGAGAAAGTACACTCCAGCTGTATTCAGGCTCGTACAGGCTTGTTATCCAAGCAGGGAATTTCAAATTCTAGGCATGACTCAGTACCTAGTGCTATATTTGTCACTCCACTACAAACAATTGTAATGCTGGGGGGAAAATGAAGCAACTCTTCCAGGCATTGGACAACAGGTAGTGTAGGATTTATGCTGAGAAAGGGAAACACAAGAGCCCAGTGCTTCCCCAAGCTTTTAGAGAGTAGTCACCTTCTCCACCGCAATGTGGGGAGCGCACACAGGGTGCGGTGGTTTTGCAGAGCAGAGTAAGCACAAACTGGAGTTCAGAGACACAGGAATGACTGGAATCTATCAGGACTCAGAGAGGAGGCAGCTGCACACAGTGGAGTCTTAGGTGTCTGAGAGGGGTTTCACATGGGTTCTTGTCTGATAACTAGGCTGTTAATCTCAGGTAAATCTCTATGAGGCCAGCAAAGGGTACTGCATGGAGCCAAGATTTGAATGAGGACACCACAGTGCTGGGAGATAAGACGTCCTATCCAGTCAGAGGGGAGAAATCTCATTGAGACCCTTGGCCATTCAGTTGAGACCTCAGAAACGCCACAGTTTAAGAGAAAGAGCTGCATACAGCCCAGAGTAAGTCTGTAAGCTTATGCTATGATTTAGGACAAAAGAGGACCAGCTTTAAGAAATTATTAAGCTAAGCCCAACAGTATTAAGAGAATCTACCAGTACTTAACTGCCTAAGAGAGAAATTTTAATGCTCTTTAAAGAAGACAACGTTAGCCAGACTCTTTGCAATGTCATCTAAAATGTCTAATGTACAGATTCAAAAATAATTAGATAATTGAAAAAGGGAACAATATGCCTATTTTCTTGGTCCATTTTGCATCACTCTAAAGGAACACTTGGGGCTGGCTAATTTATAACGAAAAGGGATTCGTTTGGCTCAAAGTTCTGCAGGATATACGAGAAGTAAGGCACCAGCATTTGCTTTCAGTGAGGATCTCAGGAAGCTTCCAATGAAGGAGGAAGGTGAATAGGGAGCAGACACATCACAAGGCAGGAGAGGGAGCAAGAGAGAGATGGGAGGGGCCATCAGGCTCCTTTAAACAGCCAGCTGTAGGGTGAAGTAATGCAGCAATAACTCACTCACGACTGCGGGGACGGCACAGAGCCATGCGGGGTCCACCTCCACCACCCAACGCCTCCCCCTAGGTCCCGCCTCCCCATAGGTCCCACCTCCAACGTTGGGAATCACATTTCAACATGAGACTTGGAGAGGACAAGCCTCCAAACCATATCACCCATTATCAGAAGAAAAAAATAAGTAGTAAAAACAGATTTTTACCTAGATATTAGCATTAGCAGCCAGTGATTTTAAAATCGCTATAAGAACATTCAAGAATGTAAAAAGAAAAGGCAATATAACAACTGAATAGATGAGAAATCTCAGCACAGTAATTGAACCTATTGTAAGATATCGAAAGAATGTCTAGAACTTGATGAAGACCATTCTTTCCATTGGGCATTCTTATGCCTCATTCTTTCCACTGTACCTTCTTTTTCTATTGGTATGTTTCATTTATTGCATATCATAAGTTGGAGCCGTTTCTGACTTTTATGTTTTCTTGCTATTCTTCAGCCCCTACCCTTAGAAATGGACTAGAGCTTATTTGCAGAACGACATACACCTAAGTTTAATACTGCTCCCAATTTACCACCTTACTTTCAATTTTGGTTTGCATTAGTATCAACTGTCTTCTGATGGTTTTCTAACACTTTATACTTAGGCTAGATTCTAAAATGACAAACATCTGTAGAAATCGATAGAGAATGAATATGAATGTAAATATCTATATAAACATTATAGTCACAATGTGCTGCTGCTACATACCTATGCATCAGAAGGCCTAAAGGAAAAGACTGAGAATACCAAGTGTTAGCAAGGACATGGAGCATATATAACTGTCACATATTCCTGGTGAGTGTACAGATTGATAGAGGAGAGTGTTAATTGATATAAATCCTTTAGGGAAGAATTTGGTAGTATATATTAAAGCCAAACACAGTTCTTTGTTTTTTTTTTAAGTACACTATCTAAAATAAACATCTATCAGAGCTTTATAGCAGAATGGAGATTATATAAGAAAGGACAATGAAATTAAAGATAAAATATTAGAAATTTCCCAATCCAAAGAAGAGAATCTGATACCTCCCCAAAAAACAAAAAACAAAAAAGTGCAGTCACCTGAAGGACACCAAGACATCTAACATACATAACGTTTGCTGTGCCAGCACCAATGATCAGAAAGCTAATTGTAAAAAATGATCTCATTATCAACCCAGATCCAAAAATTGCAGCAAACCCAGGGCAAAATAAATGTAAAGATAGCCATATCTAGGCACAGCATAATCAAATTTCTGAAATTCGAAGGTAAGCAAAATAGCTTAAAAGCAGCCAGAAGTCAAGATACATTATAGACAGGGGAACAATTGTTTCAATGAGTACTGACTTCTAATGAAAAACAACGAAGTCCAGAAGACAATGAAATGGCATTTACTAAGGTGTTTAAGAAAAGAACTACAAGCCAGAATTTCTATCTTCTATACGAATAGTATTATTTTTTAAGTAAAAATATTCTTTGAAATGTGAATAAAATAATAAGTTCCAGATAAACACAATCTGGGAGAATCCATTGCCAGTATACTCGCACTAAGAGAAATATAAAAAGAATTCTTTAGAGTGAAGGAAAATGATATCAAACAAAAATTTGGAAGTAATGACAAATACCTGCAATGATAAACGATATGGTTAGGCTTTTTGTCCCCACCCAAATCTCGTCTGGAATTGTAATCGCCATAATTCCCATGTGTCAAGGAGAGACTAGATAGAGGTAATTGAGCAGTTTCCCCCATGATGTTCTCATGACAGTAAATGAATTCACATGAGATCTGACGGTTTTATAACAAGCTTTTCCACCTTCGCTAGGCACTTCTTCCTCCTGGTGCCCTGTGAAGAGATGCCTTCCTTCATGATTGTAAGTTCCCTGAGGCCTCCCCCATCTTGTAGAGCTGTGAGTCAATTAAACCTGTTTTTTAAAAATACATTTCCAGTCTTGGATATTTCTTTATAGCAGTGTGAGAATGGACTAATAAAATAAATAAGTGGGTAAATACAAAAGATGTAAGGAATATTTGTATGCATATTTGGGGGCTCACTTCTGAGGTTTCCTCTATTTTTGTTCCTCAGTTTTCAATAACCTTTGCTACCTACCTTTGCTTCCATAGCTTGGAAAAACTCTTGATGTCTACTGGGGCTATTTCTCCATGCAGGGAATTGAGAAATGCTTTGAGGAAATAAACCGAGGTTACTCCGTGGTACTCTCTGTGGTGGTTGCTGCCCATCATATTCAAATGGTTATTTTCTTACTATTTTGTCAATATTTTGCTACTATTGTCAGCAAGAGGTAGGGTGTTTTAAAAGCTACTCCATCATGGCTGAAACAGTAAGTCAGCCAAGCATTCTTTAAGGAGAAAATTCAAAGCTGAGGAACTTAACTCTGGATTTCAAGACTTATTATAAAGTTATAGCAATGAAGACCATCTGGCTTGGTGTAAGGAAGAAAAATGCACAAATAGAATAGAAGAGAGTCAAGAATAGACACATGTAGATGGCTATATTTAAAGTTGGTACTGCAAATCAAAGGAAAAAGGACACTCCTTTCAAAAACTGGCACAGAGGCTATTGGAAATATATATTTTGAAAAAAATCTCTACACCTACCTCATATGATACACAAAAAGTCAATTTCAGATGAATCATAGATCTAAATGTAAATTATAGGATGATAAAGCTTCTAGAAGTTAACATAAGAAAATATCTTAATGATCTTAGTCTAGGCAAAGACTGCTTAAGCAGAACATAAAAAAGCACCAAAGGAAAGAAAAAATATTTTAAAATTAAACTTCATTAAAATTACAGACCTCTATTTACCAAGCAAAGGCCAGTAAGAGAGTGAAAAGGCAAGCTACAGAGTGAAAATTATCTGTGGGTGTAGGGGGAGCGGTGTTCCTTTTTGTTTTTTGGGCGGGAGTTGCACACAGTAAGGATAGAATGGCATTAAATATCTATCAGAATGGTAAAAGTTAAAAAGAACCACAATACCAATTGTTGGCAAGTTATGTAGTAACTGGAACTCTCATACATTTTTCAGTAAGAGGGTAAGTTGGTAACACAACTTTGAGGTACAGTGTAGGAGAATTTTTTAAAATGACATTAGCAAAACATCAAAAATTCATCAATTCCACTTCTCATATATCCCTAACAAAAGTTTATTTATGTTTATTAAAGGATATATGCAAGAATGTTTACATGAGCATTATTTGTCATAGCCAACAATGTAAACAATACAAATGTACTTAAATAGCATAATAGATACATAAATTGACAGTCATGAAAAGGAATACCATACAACAGTGAAAATGAACAAAATAAAGCTATGCACTATAACACGGATGGGTCTCAGAAACATAACATCGAGCAAAAAGTGACAAATACAATAAAGTAGATATAGCATTTGTTCATGTTAAATGTTTGTAAAGATTTTAAAAGGCAAACATAATCAGTGATGTTGGAGGTCAGGCTAGTGATCATTTTGGGAGAAGATCAGAGACTGGGAAGGAGCATGATGGAAACTCCTAAGGCTATATGATTCTTTACTCAAATGAAGATTACATGGGGCTGTTTAACTTGTGAAAATCCTTCTAGCCCTACTTCAAGGTTTGTATATTTTCATACATGCATACTGTAATTTGATACAAGAAAAAGCTCATTAAACAATGTAGTTTAGAGGAACACAGGGCTTTGGTAGAATGGTGATGGACAAGAGGGGGCAGTAACAGCCAGCTCAGAAAGAGATTTACTATTCAAATAAATGAGTATGTGGAAGCCAAATATCTAAAGCACTTAGCATTCCTTCCGAAGTAGGGGCAGAATCGTACACACACGTATTCATGTACGCCCCTTAGGACACCTCTTCTTTCTGTCTCTTAATCTGCAGACATAAAGAACATCTGAGGTCTTTTCAAGGAGTCCTTAGGTCCCCAGGAAATAGCCATGCAAATCAACTAGATGACCTTTGTCCAGTCGTTCCATTATAATGTTATCTGAGTTTAGAGAGAGAAGCCTTGATCTCTATTCTCCGATTAGGAAACTGAGGCCCAGAGAGTAAATTGCCTAAAGCCACAGAAGGGCCAAGTGACAGAGCCAATTTTCTAATGGAGGCAACTCATCTCTAGGGTTATGCACTGAATCACTACACTACACGGCTTCTTCCTGATCACTGGGAGGGGTCCGCTTTAGGAGATACTGAGCCATCTCACTGAAGTGCAGTTCAGGGGGGGCTTGGTATTCGTAAACATAAAATATACATTCCATGTGGAGACTGAAGGCAGTGAGATGGATATGTGCCTCATCAAAATATATATTATTTGTGTGTTTAAAAATTTACTTAAAGTGCTTTATGTTTATTTTATATCAATGGAATTTTCTTTTAGTCATTCAACATAATACTTTTGAAATTTGTCAGTGTTGAAACATGGCTCTCAGTGACTCACTTTAACCACTGCACAGAATTTCTCTGTGTGACAGAATATTCCACAATCCCGTTATCTACTCCCTTATTAATGAGAATTTAAAACTGTTTTCACTTTTTTTTTTTACTGTGACACAGTGCTCTAATAAACAGCCTTATGCATTTCACCTTGGACATGTGATAAATCAAGAGTCACCCAACTGTTTTTCTAAAGGTCCAGATTGTAACTATTTTTGCCTTGGTGGGCCATAGGGTCTCTATAAGCAACGACTCAATCTGCCATCATATCTGAAAAGCAGCCATAGATGATGCATAAATGAATGAGGATGGCTGTGCTCCAGTGAAATTTCACTTATAGGCCAGGTGTGGTGGCTCATGCCTGTAATCCCAGCACTTCAGGAAGCCGTGGCAGGAGGGTCGCGTGAGCCCAGGAGTTTGAGACCAGCCTGGACATTGTCAAAAACAAACGATGGATAGCATCATATTTATTGTAGAAAATTTGAATGCTTTCTCCATGAGTTTGGAAATAAGACTAAGATGTCCACTAACACCACAGCCATTCAGCATTGTAGCAGAAGTTACATTACAGTTTCTTAAGCAACAAAAATGAATGAAAGTTACAAAGTTTGAAAAGGAGGTAAATTTCAGTTATGACAGGGTTGTGAGTGTAGAGAATCCAGAAGAATTACAAAGGATCCGTTCCAGTTATTAAGTTAACAATATATTCTAGGATACAAAGTTAACATTAAAAAATCAATTATATTTCTAGATACCAGCAATTGATAAAAAGAAAATAATGTACTATCATTTGCAATAACTTAAAAAACAATAAAAATATTGAGAATAAAAAAATGAAAAGTATTAATACCTCTAGAAATCTGTAGCATGAGGAGGACCTCAATAAAAGGAAGAGTCAATATTGATAAAATGTCAGTGTTCTATATATTCAGTGCAATGCTAATTAAAATCTCAGCAGGCTTTTTAAAAAGAAACATACAAGATGATTCTGATATGTATGTGGAAATACAACCTCCAATGCAATACTGAAACGAAATTGGAACGCACACACGTTAGGACATGTTAAAACTTACTAAAAAGCACTGTAAGTTTAAAATGGCGTGGTATTGATACAAGGAAAGACAAATACGCTATTGGAAAGTGTCTAAAAACATATCCTCACAAAAGTAATCTGATTTACAAGAAAGGTTTGAGGGAAATACAGGTGGGGAAGCGCAGACAATTCTTTTTAATACATACTCACATTAATATCGTACTAGAAAAAAAAGAACCTTGATCTTTACCTCTCACCATACACAAAATTTAATTTGACATGAATCATAGACCTGAATATGCAAGATAATTCATAAAGTTTCTGGAAGAAAATATAGGAGAATATTTTTATAAACTTAGGATTGTGCAGGACATAAAATGTCCTAACCATAAGAATAAGGCTGATGAAATAAACCTCATTAAAATTTAGAACTTCTGGGCCAGGTGCAGTAGCTCACGCCTATAATCCCATGACTTTGTGAGGCTGAGGCAGGTAGATCACTTGAGGTCAGTTCAAGTCCAGCCTGGCCAACATGGTGAAACGCCATCTCTACTAAAAATATAAAAATTAGCCTAGCATGGTGGCAGACACCTGTAATCCCAGCTACTCAGGAGTCCGAGGCAGAAGAATTGCTTGAGCCTAGGAGGCTGCAGTGAGCAGAGATCATGCAACTGCACTGCAGCCTGGGTGACAGATGCAGACCCTGTCTAAAATAAATAAATAAACAACATAAAGTAAAATTTAGAACCACTGTTTATCAAAGCAACACTAGTAAGAAAGTTACAAAGATAAGCCATATACTGGGAGAAGGTACTTGCAACATTAAATCTGACAAAGTACTTTTCCTTAGAATAGAAAAGAACTTCTTCAAATCAATGAAATTTTTTTTTTTAATGAGCAGAAGACTTGAACAGAACCTTTACAAAAGAGTATATCCGATGGTCAATAAGCACATGCAAAAGTGCCCAAAATCATTAGTTATTGGAGAAAAGCAAGTTCACATCATAATGATATGCTACTGTACACCCATCGTATGGCTACAATTATAAAGAGCAATTAACAAGTACTGGCAAGCATCTGGAGTGAATCTTACATATTTCTAGTGGGAGAGTAGACTGGTACAACCATTTCAAAAGCTGACAAATTCTGAAAAATGGTAACTTATACTTACTCTATTCTACTCTTAGGTATATACTAGAGACAATCTCAATGTTTATTAACAGTACAGCATGTATGTTAAATGTAATAAACTCATACAATGGAATACCATCCAACAATATAAATCAATGTAACTGCTATAGGCAACAACATATACTGCTATACACAATACAACAACAGTACAACTATGTACAACAACATGAATAAATCTCAACACCATGTTGAGACACTAAAGAGTATATTCTATATGATTCCATTCATATGAAGTCCAAGGGCAAATGAAGGCATGCTATGGTCATAGCCATTGAAAGAGTAGGTACGTTTTGGAGTGTGTACGGGGGGGGGGGTGGGTGGTAGTGCACGGAAGGGGTGTTTTAAAACTAACATTATCTTGCTTATGCATAGTCTTTTGTACTTCCATGTAAATGTTGGAATCATTTTTTCAATTTCTACAAATTCTGCTATGATTTTGATGGAGATTACATTCAGTGAATACAATCAATTTCATCAGAATTGCCATCTTTATAATGTTGAATCTAAGAACTTTATGTTCAGAATCATTTTTAAATTTTTCAATGTTATATAATATTTAGCATACAGACTCTTCATATCTCTGATTCAATTTACTACTAGGTATTTGGTGTGTTTGACAGCATTGCTTTTAAATGTTTATCTTTGTTTTCAAATACTCTTGCATACAAATTTTCTTTAAAAAAATTGGTTTTTAATTTTTGAAATTTTTTATAGAGACAGGGTTTTCCTATGTTGCCCAGGCTGGACTCAAACTCCTGGCCTCAGGTGTTCTCCTGTCTCAGCCTCCCAAAGTGCTGGGTATACAGGTGTGAGCCACTGTGTCTGGCCATACATACATATGTTCTCGAAACTACTTATTCTATGGCAGGTGAGGTTGCTTTTACTATTAATACTACAGCAAGATTGGGGAAAGCTGATTTATGTTCACACAGTAGCTTAAGAACAATGTCAAGTATAGATTCTAATAAGGTGGTACCCAATCAAGTGTGGAGATTATCAGTGATCACAAAGAATGTGATGGAATAAATGGGAGACAGAGGAAGTGACGTAAGTCATCATCAACAACGCTAGGCTAAAATGCAAGCTTTTACCTCGATCTAGATTCCAGTCACAGGAAATATCTGCATTCCCTGGCTTCATCTTCCTACATATTCATATTTGGGATAAATCGAATCTGTTTTAGAATTCTTAACTATGGCTCATTACAAAAATATCCATATGAAGACAGAACAGGTTAGCTCTACAAACTCACTGACATCTGTTGATACTCGTATGTATTGATGTTTGTTATATGCAAGGCACTATTTTAGGCACATTATTTTATATTAATTCATCATCAGTATCATCCATGTTTTATTATTTCCATTTTACACAAGAAGAAATTAGGACTTAGAAGAATTAACTAAATTTCTCAATACAACAAAGCTGTACGGGATGAGGAGATGCTTCCAAGGAAGGGCTGTCAAATTCCCCGGCCTATCATTTGACTCAGAAACCTATAATGTCTCTGTTTTTAATCAAAGAACATAGCATTGGTTCTTGCAAATATTTTTTGAGAGAGATACACACATTGATTGAGAGTAAGATACAAAGATCTAAGTGTAGGTGAGTCCTGAAGCAAAATTGGAAATATATATAACATTTCAATGTCCGAAATTATTACAATTTCAAATCTCTTTGTCAGATTTTTATACAGACTGTCTCTTTGAATGAATAAATTTCTTGGCATACAAACAATACTACTATATAACTAGTGCCCAGTCAACATCTACCAAAATTAGCTTACCTGTGCTACTAATGAGTGGTTATCAAACGCTAAGTACACACTCAAGTACTTAGAGTTGACTTAGGTGGCTTCTTTCTGAAGCTTGGCTTTTCTCTTTTAGTTCTCCTCTGGCTCTTGTTCTCACATGGTCAAGTAATAGAAATTAGGTGTGCATGTGTGCTTCCGGGAGCACTGGTTGTGGATGTGTGTGTGCATGCAGGGACATGTCCACGTGTCCTGCGTGTGAGCTGACCATGCCCCCAGGCTCCACCAGCCATGACATTTCCAGGGCAGGGGAGTTGGAACTTTAGCAGCTGGTAGCCCCTGGGCAAACCACCTTAGATACAGGAATTGATCCAACGTGTTTTTTGGCTAAAATCCAACTCCTTTTGGGAGGTCACGTTTGAAAAACGTGAGTTTTTAGTTTTATGTGTTTACTTATTTTTTAGTTATATATGTTTACTTCAGTCACCCCTGGGGATTGTGGGGACTTAAGCATTTACTATTTCTTAAATGTATTCTACTAGGGATATTTAGATATTCTCTTCCATGTACAACTTCAAATTCGATTCAGAAACCCCAGGCAAGGGTATTCTGTGTGTCCTAACCCTTGAAGTTAATGACTCCTAATTAGCTTGGCAAGAAGCTAACGACTTGTAAGCACTTGCCAATTGATTCCGAGTTTTTTCCTTGTAAGATGAGTCTGGGTGAACTGGGAAGGCTTTAGCAGAGAGAAGGCACAGGAGGGTCAGGTACTGAGAACTCACTCAAGATGAGTTCCGGGAGATATTTAGGGCACTGGGAAGCGTAGTTGCCGCCTTTTTACCATTCATTTTTAAACCTATGAATGGTTTTATAAATAAAGCTGCATGTTTCAGAGATTGTAAAACCAAAACACTGTGAAAACCATTACCTAATAACTCTTCAGTTATTAGCGCTTATCACTTGCATCAATTCACCTACTAAAAGAGGAATAAGCACACAAAATTACGTACCAGATAATTGATCTGATTAGATACTTCACTCACCGAGGTACACTTACTTTGCTTGATTAAAGTTGTGCCCTTAGAAGAGAGCGAGAGCATACATGATTATGAATCAAACAAACATTCATTGAGAGTCTGCGCTGGGACCAGCCTCGGGGCTATGCCTTCGGCATAGAAAGACTGTCTCAGCCCCGCTCCTGGAGTTGACGGCTTATGGCTGAGTTTACACTGTCCCAGATTAACGAAGAGTCACTAGAGGAAGGAACTCTATGACAAAGAAACACTCAATCAGGACAGTACATTTGAAAATGCTTGGCCACTAGCCTGGCTGACATGGTGAAACCTTGTTTCTACCAAAACCACAACAAAATGAGCCAGGCCTGGTGGTGGGCGCCTGTAGTCCCAGCTACTTGGGAGGCTGAGGCAGGAGAATCGCTTGAACCCGGGAGGCGGAGGTTTCGGTGAGCCAAGATTGTGCCATTGCACTCCAGCTTGGGCAACAAGAGTAAAACTCCATCTCAAAAAATAATCATAATAAGTAAAAATTAAAATAAGAAAATGCTTGCATAGTCCTCTGGTGCCTTCCTACAAAGCACACATACGCTTCTTTACCCCTTAAAATTCGCCAGTTACACTGAAGTCCAGGAGGCTGACAAGGTACTCTCACTCTAAGGAAGATTGGGTGAACTACAGTGGTGGCTAAATTCACTTGAACCATAAGAAACGGTGAAGAGAATATTCAAAACAGTCTACAGTCTTCAACTATGGAATAAGATACTTAGTTTAAGACTAACATTATTCAAATTCTTACGCATTAAAAAGAATAACTGATGATTAACTATTATTGGTTATAGCAGAGTGATAAGCAACTGGAAAAACTGTGACTTTTAGTTACTGCACTTGAAGGTAAGAGGACTTAAAACAACTTACACACCCATGTTTCAATGTGCTATTACAAGAAGAATTTTGAAAAATATATTAAACAAAGCAAAAAGACCCTTTAATGCCTTAAACACGATCCCTTTTTTCTCCTTAGAAAATTGTTAAGGAGCAATCAGCCCTATAATTTTTTTCCAACAGAGAAACAAGAAGATGAGAGTTATCGGCAACACTGGGCGCTCAGTAAGCCATGGCCCTCTCTGCCTTTGAACGTCATCAGTAACTTCTTTCTCCTTGGCCTTGCAGCAGAATCACCCGCGGGCCCTTTCATCGTGCCCGGCACTCCTCTTTTTCAGTGCCTGCCAAAGTATCCTACTTAACTGCCACGGCAAGAAAAAGTAATCAGATTAGGAGAGTAAAATAATAAGGCCCTTGTGTGTGCAGGGACCGTCCGCGTTGGTCTGTGATTTTCCCCAGGAGGAAGCACTGGACTGAATTGGCAGCCCAGAGTCGTGGCTGTGTCTCAGAAGAACTGCTGCCCTTCTGTGTGACTTTCGGAAAGCCTCTTCTCACCAATTTTCTCACTTCAGCCTGTTGTGCACGGGGTGCTTGTGCTGGAGTGTATGTGTGAGCCGCTGGGCATGGCTTATCAGACACATCATAGCCTCAAGTTTACTAAGGGACTATCACCTTAGTTTCGTTTGGTGGTATTAGTTGATTTCAGTAATTCTGATGAAAAATATATATGTATATAACATAAAATATATATGTATATGAATGTTTCTATAAAGATATATATATATATAAAATAGATTTATATGGCTATAAGATATATTCTAATAAGCCTTATAAAGCAATGGACAATTACATATAGGCAGCACATTGTTGTACACACAATATTATTGTATTGTACACACTATTGTGTCATCCAATATTGTGTTGTAAACACAATAGTTAATCATGTTACTCTTTTTAACGCATAATTATACACACAAGTCAACTTGAGAAGCACATTGTTGTACACACAATATTATTGTATTGTACACACAATAAAAATCATGTTACTCTGTTTAATGCATAACTGTTGTACACACAAGTCAATCTGAGAACCACTGGGATGGTAATCAGGAGGATTGTCTTTTCAGAATCCACGCATCTGATTGCCTCTAAAAACAGAAATTACGATGACAGCTCAGCATGGTAACACTGACATGTCAGAAAATAAGATAAATGCACTGATTTTCCTTACAAAACAAAACTGAGATATAACAGGTTTTTGTTCTTGCTTTAGACCAGAGGCCAGCATTTCTCCTGTTTTCTCTTATCCGCAAGAGCCACTTTTTTCTCTTTTGCTCTCTGTATGATGGCTGTCCGTGCCACTAATCCCAAGGGGGCATCTAGTTTTGAAAATACAAGAAAGTCCAACCTGAACTCCTTACAGCAGTAAAACAACACGTTATCCTTACAGTAGAGAGAAGGGTCACCAATTGACTTTGCCTCCAGACTACACATTCCTCTGAGTAAAATTAACCAGAACAGGCACTATTATGCCCTATTGGTGTAGATAAATGTTTATGGAAAGAACCCCTAGCAAAGCAGGAAATGCAAAATGGTAGCAAATCCCAGGAACAGATTCTTTGCCTTGCTGCTTCCTCTTCCTCTGTCTGGAGGTAATTTTCCAGGGTCTTAGCATAGTTTCTTGTTTCTCATTGTTGAGGGTTCAGCTCAAATGTCACCTACTGAGAGTGGCCACTCTTAACTATCCTGTCTGATGAAGTGCCCAGACTCCCTTTCCACATTCCCTTGTTCAGTTTCACAGCACTTTGATCTTTCTTTATTGTTCTCTTGTTAATTGGCTGTCTCTCCCATTAGCCTGTAAGCTTCCTGAGAGCTGAGAGCTTGCCTGCTTGATTCACCACAGTTATTTTCGGTGCTGGAATCATGCTTGGCTTACAGTAGGCTCTCATGAATATCTGATCAGTGAATGAATGAATAAATGATATGCTCATTTTCTCATTGCAAAGAAAAGGATTGCGTGGAAGGAAAAGGGTGACCAATTACAAGCCAAGCCCAAGACCAATTTCACATGGAAGGACTTTTGGTTCACCAGACAATGCTTATTGCACACTTGGATTTTCAGACCTTAGCATATTACTCTCCGGAGATTATGAGCATAATGGCCATCTTAGACAAGCACAGAGAATATGCAAAAATAATGCATAAATAGCAATGGAAAATGGAAAGTATTGCAGCGAAGTAAAATCAACAAATCCAGGCTTCTTTAAATGCAAACCGACTTAAAGTTGAATTCCTAAGTAATTGAATTAGAATCAAGTTACCCTTCCTTTATGAATTTGTGCATTGAGATATACTGACTCATATACTAATCGGCATTATAAACTCATGAAACATAGCAATTATGAATTAATCAAAGTAGATCATAGCAATAAAAATTCATAATCCAGTTCCTGCGTAGGTCTCTTATGGACTACCAACCAAATAATACATACAAAACAATGGGACTTGTTTATTCCAATATGTTCTAACAGTGTTAAACGACACTTCTACACTATTCGATTTTGAATTTTCATGAAAAGAAACACCTTAAGTAACAAATGGCATTTGTTACTTAAGAAAAGAAAGTAAAACTATGAGTTTTATGACTCTTGTATGTCATATATCTTATATGATTCATATGTCATACATGTTATATGAATTTAAAAATCTGGAGACAACAGATGCTGGAGAGGATGTGAAGAAATAGGAACACTTTTACACTGTTGGTGAGAGTGTAAATTAGCTCAACCATTGTGGAAGACAGTGTGGCAATTCCTCAAGGACCTAGAAATAGAAATTCCATTTGACCCAGCAATCCCGTTACTGGGTATATATCCAAAGGATTATAAATCGTTCTACTATAAGGAAACGTGCACACGAATGTTCATTGCAGCACTGTTTACAATAGCAAAGACCTGGAAGCAACCCAAATGCCCATCGATGATAGACTGGACAGGGAAAATGTGGCACATATACACCATGGAATACTATGCAGCCCTCAAAAACGATGAGTTCTTGTCCTTTGTAGGGACATGGATGAACCTGGAAACCATCATTCTCAGCAAACTGACACAAGAACAGAAAATCAAACACTGCATGTTCTCATTCATAGATGGGTGTTGAACAATGAGAACACATGGACACAGGGAGGGGAGCATCACACACTGGGGTCTGTTGGGGGGAAATAGGGGAGGGACAGCAGGGGGTGGGGAGTTAGGAAGAGATAGCATGGGAAGAAATGCCAGATATACATATACGTGATGGGGAGGAAGGCAGAAAATCACACTGCCATGTGTGTACCTATGCAACAATCTTGCATGTTCTTCACATGTACCCCACAACCTAAAATGCAATAAAAAATAATAATAATATCATCAAAGGAAATGAGTGAAATTATTTTGATCAAATCATGTTTCAAGAATACTTGTCCAAAACATTTTCTTTTTCCCCTATTTTAATTGTGTAATATTTTGTAAAGTGGAATTATAGGAGTAGCTTTAAATGAGAAAAATTCAGTTGCAGACTTACAGTAGGCATTCTTGCTATATTTAGGGAAGAGCAAAACCCTCTGAATTTATAGAGATGTAGAATAAAAGTAATGTTTAAATTTTATACCTTTCCTTGGTTTTGCCATTTGGGAACATTTTTATTTCATGCTAAACTCCAGTGAATAAGATATGTGTAATTAATTCCATTTTCTGTACCCCCAAAATGAAAATTAGATAAAAATATAATAAGGAAATTTCAGAATCAGGATTTGTTTTACTGTGGAGCATAGATGTATATGGGAAAATGTAGAATGGTTAAACTCAATTATCTTTGTTCCTTAAGGGTAATCCAGGGTCTCTTTTCTTAATGTAATATTTTTTAAGACAGATCTCCAAGAAAAAGTGATTCTGAAAATGAGACATACCTGTGCTGGAATTCCATGCAATTACACTGAAGATTTACCATCAGAGCATGTCTTTTCATAGCTGAAGCTTTGGGGAAATATTAAACTTGATCAGAGAATAGATGTCAATCCATTAAAATCAATGACAAATTGTGAACTCATAGAAAGACTCATCATAAAACATGGAGACTGGATGTATACCCAGTACAAGTGGACTGAGGTGCCTCATGAGTATTCAGTAATCACCATGCACAGGTAATTCTAAAATATTTGTAAATCATCAGTTAGAATAATCTCTGAGCCTCTTCCTTGCTGCCTTGAAAACATGTTTGCTCTTTAACCCAGAGATACTTGCAAACCACTAATATCCCGGAAGATGACCAATAAATGCTGACAGCTGATTTGCTGACATCTGAGATGTGTCAGGTAAATACCTCAGGCCTGGACAGAAGAGCTTCTAAGTCACAGGTGCCTTCTTGCCAGGTGAAGATTAGAGCATGGAAATGTTCGCCCTCTTGCCATGCTCCGGATTTTTGCGTAATTAATACAATCTGTATCAGTTCTGAGAAACATACAGAAAACAGAAAAGGTTGCAGCCAAATTCAATACGTAATGTGCAGGAGAATATTATTCAGTGGTTTTTTAACTGAAAGTCTCATTAATTGTGTAGTTTTATTTTTACGTTAAGTGTTTTTGGGTTTTAAGTTCAGGGGCACAAGTGCAGGTTCGTTACACAGGTAAACTGTGTCATGGGATTTGTTGCACAGATTATTTCTTCACCTAGGTATTAAGCCTAGTACCTATTAGTAATTTTTCATGATTCTCTCCCTTCTTCCACCCTTTACCCTCTACCCTCTGAAAGGCCCAGTGTGTGTCATTCTCCTGTATGTGTCCATGAGTTCTCATCATTTAGCTTCCATTTATAAGTCAGAACATGCACTATTTGGTTTTCTGTTTCTGTATTAGTTTGCTAAGGACAATGTTTTCCTGCTCTACCCAGGTCCCTACAGAGGACATGATCTTGTTCTTTTCATGGCTGCATAGTATTCCATGGTGTATATGTACCACATTTTCTTTATCCAAGTGATGGGCATTTGTGTTGATTCCATGTCTTTGCTATTGTGAATAGTGCTGCAATGAACATACATGTGCATATGTCTTTATAATAGAATGATTTGTATTCCTTTGGGTATATATCCAGTAATGGGATTGCTGGGTCAAATAGTATTTCCGTCTTCAGGTCTCTGAGGAATCACCACACTGTCTTCCACAATGGCTGAGCTGACTTACACTATTTATATTTCCTGAGTTCTCCTGGTTTTCTTTCCCACGATCATTGTTGAATACAACTTTGCTATTCTTTTCATGGAATCACTGTTTAAGGACATTGTCATTTGAACATGATTTGCTTCTTTAAAATTAAGTCCAGAGATTATATTGTAATATCACCTTCTCATGGCATCCTGGTCATAATCCTGAGGAAATATTGACAAAGTTGTTATTTTTAGATTTGAGTACTAGTAATAATATGTGTGAAAATCAGGCTAAATAGCATATTAAACCCTGTCCCATTGAGAAGGTCAGGAAAAATTAGTTCAAGAAAAACAATGTTAACATCTTAGATTAATTTTGTAAATTTCCTATCTGTCAAGTTATATCCAGGCTCAATCTTCTCTCCCTCTTCTATTTTTTTTATGTATTTTCAGAGATTCTGATGACATAAAAATGAATGAATAATAGCTCAAAATAGAGTTCAGTCTTCAGTTTACTGGGGGAGAGAGACATGGAAATAGTAACTCAAATATGAGCTAGGGTGTAGAAATTACAATCTTCACGCATTGCTAATAGAACCGTAAAATAGTGCAGCCAGTTTGGAAAAGAATTTGGTAGTTCCTCCAAATGTTGAGCATAGAATTATTACATCTTCCAACAATTTCACCCCAGGTATTAACCCAAGAGAAATAAGAACATATGTCCACGCAAAAACTCACACAGGAATGTTCGTAGTGATTTTATTTAGAAATGCTAAAGCTGGAAACTACCCAAGTACATCTACTCATAAGTAGATAAACCAAATGAGGTCTGTCCATACAATGGAACTCCACTCAGCGATAAAGAGGAATGAAGTGCTGATACATACTACAACATGGATAAAGCCCGAAAACATTCTAAGTGAAAGAAACCAGTCACAAAAGACTGTCTATTACATTTATCCATTTGTATGGAATGTGCAGAATAGGCAGAAATAGAGAAAGAAGATAGATTAACGGTTCCCTAGAGTTGAGGACAGAGAGGTCGGTAAAGACGAGGAGAAGGCATGGGGAGCCGCTGGTAAGAAGTACTGTAGTTCTGAAGCGACAAAATGGTCTGAAATTAGATGATATGGTTGTACAACTTTGCGGATATACTAAAAATGATTGAGTTATACCTTTCAATAGGTTAGCCTTATGGCTTATAGATTGTATATCAATAGAGCCATTAATATACAAAGTAATATGTGGCAATATAAAAATAAAAAGCAGCCAGACGCGGTGGCTTACGCATGTAAGCCCAACATTTTGGGAGGCGAAGGGGGGTGGATCTCCAGGTCAGGAGTTCAAGACCAGCCTGGCCAATATGGTGAAACCTGGTCTCTACTAAAACTACAAAAAATTAGCCCGGTATGGTGGCACGCACCTATAGTCCCAGCTACTCAGGAGGTTGAGGCAGAAGAATCGCTTGAGCCCGGGAGGTTGCGGTGAGCTGAGATCACGCCACTGCACTCCAGCCTGAACGACAGAGCGAGACTCTGTCTCAAAAATAAATAAATAAATAAATAAATAAATAAATAAATAAATAAATAAAATTAAATAAAAGTAAAAAAGAAAATGCTCCTGAAGAATAGAAAATAGAGTAGATAATTCTTTGTGTGGTAGGGTGAGGGAGGGGGTGGACTGTTAAATGTTTCCTAGAAAAGAAAACTTGTAAGCTGGACCTTGAAGAAGAAGTAGACGTTCTCTAAATTGAGAATGTAAGTTAAGCAGGGGGGCAAAATCATGAAGACAGGAAGGATTGACGGACTAGTGGAAGGACAGACTTTACAGCAGGAATGGTAGCGGGGCAGTGTAGAGGATGCTAAGAAGACAAAAGACAGGTAGAAAATAAAACCTGGAAAACAACGCAGGCCACACCAAGGAATTATACATTACCTGGCAGATGACAGAAAACCACTTAAAACTGTAAAAAATAAAATCGGCACAATTTTTGTTTTTATAAATAAACTCCAGTAAAATTAATAGCTCCCATCTAAATTGTCTGCAGAACCTCAGAATTAATGAGGCACCTGTTGGTTCTGACTACCCACAATCCTTTCCTCTTCCTTTTTTCTTTCGGTTGATAAACAGGACTCCGCCGTTTTCTGGGAAATACTGCTCTATAACGCTGTGCTTCCAGAAGCAGCTGGTATAGTCTTAGAACACGCCTCCCTGGCCACAGGGATAGCCTGGGGTCGAGTCAGACTAAGTGTGGGGCACTCAGCATTGTTCAAAGTCACTGACCCTTTGTCATCATTCATTTTTGTAAATGGGACTAAGAAATGGGAGCCCCTTTCTGCTTGCCGGTGAAATAAAATATAGGAGACAACTCCAAAACTGCTAGTACCTTTGAAGCCCACCTCATTAAGCAAAGAATCAAAAACTGTAGCAGTGAGAAACAGAGGATATCCAGATGGTATTCCAGCCCATGATTCTAACAGCCAGGCCACACGCCTGCACCTCTAGCCACGTGTCACATGAGTCGTTAATTCCTTCTTCTGCTTAAAGATGGTCAAAGTAAGATTTCTGGTTGAAGTCACTGATAGGAAAATCTTTCTAACAGTAAGTCGTAGAGCTGGCCGGTTTGACCGGGCGCTAGCTGCGTATTGCTGGCTTATTTGATACACCTGAGTTGATCACCTGCTAACCATGACCTCTGGGTTAGCTGGAACCCAGATACTCAGCTCAGAAGCAAGAATACACTGTAGGTGCTGCCGAAGGGAGAACTAGGAAGAGAAGAAATGAGAACGTGCCATTCAGTTTTGACATCAGCGCCTGTCTACCAGATGATGTGATATTGTAAATGGACGCATTTACTTTTAGTAAGCCATCTGCAGCTAATAATGCGGGAACCAAATATCTAGTGTATGTGCACAACTCTACGTCCATGCTTCTGGCAGCCATGGTGCACTGACACAACGCTTTCAATGAACCTGGATATGCCCTGGAATTCTAGAGCAGCCCTCTAGGAAACCACTGACAATGAAGTGCAGTTTGCACGCAAGATAAAAATCTGCTTGCCAGCACTGGATATGGGTCATGAGAATTATCTTAAATAACAAAATCATTCTGACCCTTTTTCTCTCTTTTATATAAAGTCCTACCACCACCAGTTTAAGACTGAAACCCAGCTCTCAGGAAGTCTATCATTCATGATGCCACAGGTCCAGCTTAAGCAAGCATACCTTTCCCAGTGTATGTGCCTTGTAATCCTTGACTGTAAACATTGGATGAAAGCATTTCCTTTTGGTGATAAAGAATTCCAGGCATCTGAGAGCAAATGGAAGAGTTTATTTCAGGAAGACTTTTCGCAGAACCCCCGTGAAAGCCCACAATGTCTTTGGGGCTAATCCACCTTTTACAGGAGTCACACCACCTGTATTTCACTCACCAGACCTGCTCTAGACAAAGAGAATTTGAGAGAAAGTCTGATCTGATCCATTAAAGTATGATACATAAAGGCAAAGACTGCGCACAGTTCATTTTATGGATCACTTCAGAAGTCTATCAAATCTTAACTATCCCTCAATATTCTGTGAGCCTGAAGTTAAACATGATATATATACATATTATCACCTATTATATTGTTTCATTTCTCCATTTTGATGGAGAAAAATCAATCAGCTGTTTCCACAATCTAAGCTCCTGAATCCTTTTAACGACTGTCAGAAGCCTCTTCTCTTATAAACGCACTCACACACGCTTAGGAGATTATGACAATCTAAGGAAATCATACTAACTTCATTTAATGCTCATACACACTTTTATGCAAGGGCAGAAATTCACAGTGTCTGAATGGAAAAACTTGTCTCCTTCTCTTTCCCCTCCTCTTAAGGGGCCCCATTGTTGTTTGTTTGTTTCATACCATGATAATGTCAAGAACAATGAAGAGTCTGAGATTTTTATCCTACTTGGAAGCTAGTAAGTTAGCCTGGCACAGTCTCATGGATTCTGTCAAAAGTCATGGGACTCATAGGTCAGAGGCAAAAGACTTTATTACTCAAGAACCATCAGTAGCCAGAGTATCAGCATTTTCTTGTTTCACTTCTGCCCTTAATTCCTAAAGGGCAACTTAAAGAGAATTAGATGACCTCTGTACCTGCAGCGGCAATAAGTTGTACTAAAGGAAAGGAACCCTGCCTTCAGGTTCCCCAAATATTTTATAATGAGCAGTCAGCCTACCTGCCCATTTCTTCTAGAGGAAGATGCTCTTACTATTATTTACGCAAACCTACACTTTCCCTGGAGAGAGACACCTATTTTTATCTTCCAAGCATCTGCTATTATAAACATCCTTGAAAACAATAGCACAAAAGAGCAGCAGTTAGCATGTCTGCTCCCAAGACATGCCAAAATGCAAAAGACACAGAGAGGATTGTCTCCCAACAGAGATCTACAATGAATTCTTATTTGCTAGTAAATACAGTTTAGTTCCTACTAAGAGCAACATAAGCCCAATTAAACTAATAGTGATCGATAGTTTTCAAGATAATGTTTATGAATTGATTGATAGTATTTTCCTCACAATTACACAACAGTAATTTTATCAATCAATTACTGTCATGTAACTGTGGGGAAAAATGCTGTCAACATATAAATTCAGAAAATATCATATTTCAGAAGGAAATTGTTGCCATTTATCCTTTTCTTACTCCAAAAGGGGTAAATACATTGAAAACAGTCAAGGGAAAGTTTTATAATCAGAGAATTAGCTTCACCCATATAAAATCAATCATTTAAACATAAGGCAGCACAGACTAGTCACTGATTTGTGTTTGTGAAAATTTGTAAAAAATACCTAAATTAATTTTGTGTGACCCAGAAAATCAGTTTTTTAAAAGATAAACGATGTAATTGACTACAATAAACATGATATATTTATGCTATAAAATGACAACTCACTTCAGATTTTATAATCAAAATCTATAATCAAGTAATAGTTTCAAAGGATAGTATTGCTAACTAGAAATACAATTTGACATATAATACTCCGTGATAGTTAACAAAGTGACTGAAGTAACACCAGTATTTTGGCTGTAAATTTGACAGATTTGTAAACTGCCATCACCCATTCACGCGGCTGACGCAGAAGGTTTGCTCACTGTTCAGCACAAGCTGCAATTTCACTTCCAAGCTTATTTCTGCTGATGAAGAATGCTCATCTCTTACTTTGGGCAGGTGAGCCCTGCTGCACTCAGGGTTGACACGTCACAGAGAAGACACCAAAGAAGTAGGACATTTTCAGGAGTTGCCCCAGAATGAATATAAATCTTTTTTGTTGTTGTTGTTTTTTGGAGTTTCGCTCTTGTTACCCAGGCTGGAGTGCAATGGCGCGATCTTGGCTCACCGCAACCTCCGCCTCCTGGGTTCAGGCAATTCTCCTGCCTCAGCCTCCTGAGTAGCTGGGATTACAGGCACGCGTCACCATGCCCAGCTAATTTTTTGTATTTTTAGTAGAGACGGGGTTTCACCGTGTTGACCAGGATGGTCTCGATCTCTTGACTTGTATATCCATCATCATTCCAGCACCAGCTTGATCCAAGACCGCACCTAGTGAGTTCCAGACTGAATTGAATGCCTCGGGCCACCCGAGCTCCATGCTGTTGTTTTTGAAAGTATCCATGGTTTGAAACCTTTAAATACATCACATTCTAATAGTTTCCTTTGGCTCTTGTGCTTTCAAATTGTCAATTTCTTTCTAAACATTAAGCTTAAGGGACCATCTATCAAGTTATCATAATTCAATTGAAGACTTTTGAAGAGGCAATGTTTGCCCCTTTGGAGTTAGCCTACATATGCAGATATCCAAATATTTTCTCCACATACCCCTTGTTCGTATATTGCGCTCAATTTCAGCTCACATTAATGGCTCACTTGGCATTGGGCTGATTTGTGTCTTGAGCTGGCACGCCCCTCATTATTCCATCACCCTGTCCACCTTAGCCATTTCAAGTAATTGTCTCCAGGTGCGGCTTACTGATCACAAGTTGCTGCCTCTGCCCTAGCGTGGGAGAAAACCAGTGTCCCTTCCAGCCTTTAGTGACAGTTGGTTCCATGGGATTTTTAACCTTTTAAGCACACTGCTACATCATGCAGAATAATGACGACTTCTGCTTTTTCTCTACTATGTGCCTGTCTGAGAAGCAGAGGTGTAAGACTAAACGAACCCAGTGAACAAGGCTCAGATTTGTCTTCTGTGCCATAATTAGTCTGTTTTTTCTTATAAAATGTAAAATGATCAAGATGGATTCAAGTGGCTGCTTCAAGTAATTGTGTAAGGAAGACGTGTGCACACTGCTGAGTCCACAATTTTCAGTACATTCTCTTCAACTATGACTACTATGTAGTAAACAATGTTTTAACTTTTAAAATTTCAAGGAGCATTTGTATTTTTTCTTTATCATGCTTAGGCTTTAATAACGTATTGGCATACAAACTTTTCTGTTTATATTTAAAGTTTTAGTTGGCATAGAAATACTCTAGAAAGGTTTATGACTAAGTCTAAAATCTGAATTACCTAAAGAGCACTTGTTAAAAATTGCTTCAGTGCACTTACTAAAACTAATAGTCAACAGCTTGGATTTTATGTACTTCCTCCGCCTAAGAGCTTGCTATGAATTATGTCTGCATGGCCTCACAATAACATTATTTGAACATTCAAAATTAATTACATTGCTATGAATATTCTTCAGGAAACTACATAAATCAAAGTGAAATTCTAAAGGAAACAAGAGGCCTATTTGCTTCATAATATACCTAATTTCTAAAAATTATAGCTTTGAGATTTTTGAAATTAGCTATCATTCCATCCAAGTTTGCCTTACACTGCTACCTAGCTATAATCAATCAGGGATGAATAGAGAATGTGTTCATTCAACATTCATAATTTCCATTTAATAATTTATAGCTAATGAACCAGAACATATTTTAACTGGTATTATAATTATTTGTGTACGTGTTTATATTACCTCTGGTCTCTTACTGTCTTCAGCCAAAGCGCCTAGTGCAGCACATTGAACACATTTACACACATTTGCGGGAGAAGAAGGGAAAAGAGAGAGAGAGAATAAGCTGGTGGAGTACTTGATTAATTATTTTGACATTTGAAGAAGTTAAATATACACTTAATTGTAATTAGGCAAGGTTACCATGAAAAGATTCCAATCAACACAACACTTACATTTTTGTAGACAGATTATTAACACTATTTTTAAACTTCTGAGAAAATTTGCTTTTAGAATAAGTTGGAACTATGAAGAAAAATGTGTTAACCTCTGGGATAAGTTAAGTTCATAGATCTGTTTTCTGGTTTTAGGTTTCTAATATTTTACAAGGGCATTTGATGTATTCTAAATTAAGTATATTTAAATATATTTTACAAACAATATTTTCCCCCAATGTGAAATCCTTCCATATTTATTTTCAAATGATTTATTTAACTATGACTTTTAAAAAGTGGTATTTTTACTAAAGGTAATCAAGTTACTTAATAATTATAAATTTTCACAAGAAGAGATTTTTTTTTTTTTTTTGCTTTTGTCTCCTAAGATTTTGGATTATCGAAATAAGAAACATTTTCTTTCTTTCTCTTAATTTTGAGGCTTCTCATTTTTCTCTTATAACTCCAACATCATACAGTGTCAAAGTCAGCATTTTTCCAGTAGCCTCAACCTGAATTACCTTTATATTGACCATTTCTAAATGTTAATATCAAACACTGTGGTCCACCCTCTAAATATCTCCAATTGCCTAATCACCATGACGATTCACAAGTAGTGTTATTTTTACCTAACGTTAAACTCAAACCCTGTCATACTTTTTCTTCCTCACTTTCCTTTTTGCACCAGTGCAACTATATCCCCAGTGACACACACCTAAAATAATTCTTCATACTGCTGTCCTTCCCAAGGTGACAACCATCTTGTTCTCTGAATTATGCTAGCAATTAACTTTGGTTGGGAAAGGGCTGGAATCACAGACTGGCAGGCTTGTGACGCTTGAAGGTGTGGAAATGTTCACCAGAGTCCTGCTTTATGGTTGTTAGATGCACTTTCAGCAAGAAGCAGCTTTTTACTTAAAAACACAGCTCAAGAGAGAACAGCATCAGCAAGATAGTGGATAGGAGTTTTCTGCCTTCATCCCTCCCCAGAAACATCCATTTGAACAATTATCCACAAATAAAAATACCTTCCCAAGAGCCAAGAGCTCCAGATGAGAGGTTACAGCACTTGGGTAAAGCACAGAAACAAGAAAAGACACGATGAAGAGGGTAGGAGAGTTCCATATGACTCTTGACACTGCTCCCCCAAGCCCGCTGCCTCCTGGGCAGTGCACTGTACTGATAGGTGCGTTCCACAAAGGTGAAAGAGAGGAAAAGGAGAAGCTGACTTTGCCACAGACCCCACCACCAGGCCCACCCTACTGAACCCGGGCGTCGGGCCAGCCTCTGCAGACACAGGCTCCAGGTCAAAGGCAGCAAACTTGAACAACGGTAAAGACCATGTGGACTAACGGATATGTATATGACACTCCATCCAACAGCAGCAGAATGCACATTCTTTTCAGGTACACAGGGAACATTGTCCAGGATAGATCATATGTTAGGTCACAAAACAAGCCTTAATAAATTGAAGAAGATTAAAATCATATCAAGTATCTTTTCTAACCACAACACTATAAAAGTAGAAATCAATGACAGGAGAAATTTTGGAAAATTCCCAAATACGTAGAAATTAAATGTGCTCCTGAACAACCATTGTGTCAAAGAAGGAATTTAAAAGAAAATTTAAAAACATTTGAGACCTAAAAATATACCAAAACATATGCAATACAACAAAAACATTTCTAATAGATTTACAGCAATAAACACCCATATCACAAAAGGAAGAAATCTCAAACAACTTAATGTTACACCTCCAAGAATTAAATAAGAACAAAGTAAGCCCAAAGACAGTAGAAGAAAGGAAATAATAAATACAAGAACAAAAATAAATAATATAGAGACCAGAAAAACAATAAAAATATTAACCAAATCGAGTTGATTTTTAAAAAGATAAACAAAATTGAGAAACCTTTAGCGAGGCTAAGAAAAAAATAAGATACAAAATAAAATCATAAATTAAAGAGATGACCTTACAACTGATACCACAGAAGTGCAAAAGGTATGCCAACAATCTGGATAATCTAGAAGAAATAGATACATTCAGCGTACAACTTACCAAGTTGCACTTCCACTCGGCATATAAGAAAGGAAATAATGTGGTTTAAGGTTTAAGTTCATAAATTGTTTAAACATACATTGTATTTTCTAAAACGTCAGAGGTTTGTAAATCTATTAAAGAACAAACTATAGAACAATTTTTACTCTAGCATTTAAAAGATGGATTCTATTTGGCGGGACAGGGGGAGAGCCTGTCTTAGTAATTAAGTGAAAGCCTAAATGTTTTGGTTTTATGCATATTCAGCCACGGCTGTGTAGAGCTGACCTCATTTGATCACTGGTAAAATTTAGTCTCAACTGGCATTCCATCTGTCACATGGCATCTTTAAGCAGAAATTGCCTAAGACCTTTAATTTGACTTTCAAGCAACAGTGTAGAAAATCCTACAATGGCAAAAAATGTTGGCACAGAGAACGGAAAAGTGAGCTTTGTCAAAATGAAAGGGCATACTTCTGAAAACAGTTAGACACTCTTCAAAAACTTTTCTCAAAATTAAAGCATGTACTGGCTGCATAGAAACTCCACACCAACCATTTCTATTAGAAGGTTAAAATTACACCAATTCAATGCCAGAGCTTTTAGTGCAGTACTGATACTGAAGTGTGATTTTGAATTCAATGGGATAGAATTCTCCAGTATACTTCAACCCAAAGCTATGGTTAATGTAAAATCTGAAAAGGACACTTGGAGATCTAAGTGTTGTGACTCAGAGCATATTTTTGTACATTTCAAGGTTTTGAGATATTCAGAAATAAATTGATAACTAATTTGCTCACTAAAAGCAAAACCAACAACAACAACAAAAAAAGGCAGACAGGGAAGAAGGGAGGAAGGAAGGGAAGGAGGAAGAAGGAATAGAGGGAAGAAATAAAGGAGAAAGAAGACTGCCAACAGCAAGAAGATTAGGAGAAACCTCTAATGTCTGTCGATAACTTTTATTTTTCTTTGTCATCTATAATCAAGAGCTTGAAAACGTGCTCATTCAGCGACTTACCAGAAACAATTACATGAAAATAAAAAGTCAACCGCATGTATCTAGCCTAGACCAGAAATCCAAGGAATTTTTAGTTGTCTAACACCAAATCATCCATTCAGAAACAACTTCTAGGAGAAAATCAAAATGAGTCAGACTAATGCCAGCAGGTCCAACCCCTGAGTCTCATGAAGCTGTAAGACAGCCCTTGCCAGCTGAGTGCATGGTAACCATGGCCAGCATCTAGCCCACCAAGGCTACTGGGCAGAGTGAAGACGGTCTAGAAAACCACAGGTCTGCATGGGAACTTATGCTTCTGGTGAGGGCAGGTATTATTTGACCACCACTGTGAAATTCAAATGCACATGTCCTTTCCTCTACCTTCACGTTACCCATTTATGTATACCCATGCTGTGCACATAGTCTGTTACAGTTCATGCAGTACCTATAGTCAGTCTGGTTATGAACACTTTTACTAATTGTTTAATAATAGTTATTATTAATCTACTTCATAATACAACAGAAACTAAAATCCTTGTTTTTTAGGTGAAAAAAAAATGTGAAGCTTAGCTTGTTCCGTTAAATTGCTCAAGGCCATTTACATAGCTAGTAAGTGTCAAAATTAGAAATTGAACATATGTCTTACTTAATTCAGGGCCCATGCTCAAAATCCCATTGCTCTTCATCTTTTCCCCCATGAGTTGACCTCTCATTCTCGATGCTTCCCTAGCCCGGCCTGTCAGAAGCAAAGTGCTCTCATAAATCAGTACTTACTAGGATAGTTGCCTGAACATTTTGGTCAACTTCCACTGCTCATCTAATGACTCGCATTTTTAAAGAGGCTACCTAAGTATCTACAAAAGCAATGCATGATTCTATCAGATGGCTTTCTATCTGGATGAATGGAGGGTGTAGGGACAGGTGAAATAATGAGAACTAAATTTCATCTCTTATCATCTTTTTTTTTTTGAGACGGAGTTTCACTCTTGCTACCCAGGCTGGAGTGCAATGGCGCGATCTCGGCTCACCACAACCTCCACCTCCTGGGTTCAAGCAATTCTCCTGCCTCAGTCTCCCGAGTAGCTGGGACTACAGGCACGCGCCACCATGCCCAGCTAGTTTTTGTAGTTTTAGTAGAGACGGGGTTTCACCATGTTGACCAGGATGGTCTCGATCTCTTGACCTCGCGATCCGCCCGCCTCAGCCTCCCAAATTGCTGGGGTTATAGGCATGAGCCACCGCGCCCAGCCTCATGTCTTACCATCTTATGCAAACAACTCCTAACTCGTCAAAGTGGAAGCAAAGTCCTTGTGGGTTCCTTCCTGGCTTTGGACTGCAACTTGCACAAAAATATATACCCTTGGAAGAGTATGATGACAATGACAGCAAGACTGAATATAAAACTGTTTCTGCATAATTTTCGAAGTTATTTTTTATTTAAAATTCCTACTAGAATGTAAAATACAACTGAATTCTTTAAGAATATAAAATAGCATATATGCCTTAGGCCTGATCATCTCTTCTATTAATAAATTTGATTTCCAGGAATCAAGCCATCTTACTTAGAACACCAACAAAAATCCAGTGGTCCTGCCCCAGCCGATTCATTAGCTTTTGTGCACACATGAACTGGCATCCTTAAAATTTGTATAAATGTTTTCTACAGTATGTGTTTTAGTCAAGTCATTTTTTTCTTACGGCCTCAAATAACCTAAGGGCCCGACGGTCTTTCTTTATACAACACTGACGGCTCTTCTGTCCAGATCAGTCCTTTTCCCTGTGATTTTTTTGTGTAGCTTTCCTCTGATGACCAAAATCCCCAGGCTCCAGGAACATGAGTGAGACTTCTACCTCAAGTTGCCATTTCTAATAGCGCACACTTTCGACTTATCTGTTATTTAATTTTCCCCCTTTGCTAGTTTCAGTAACCTACCACCTGCCATTCATCTGGTATCCACGAGGCTGCCGCATTACAGATGCCATCTTAAAAGACTCCATATTCTGAGCCTCCCCTGTGGACTAACTCTCCTCTTTGAGAAACGCTGTGGCCTCCTGGTGCTGGCTCTGCATGTCACTTGCAGCTGACACTCACCACAGTCGAAGAAGTCAAGGCTGACAGAGAAGGTGATTTCATTCAGGGTGGGACAGCATCACAGCAGTAATGTGTGGTGTTGATGATTGTACACAACACTTATTGAGCACCTGTTGCATGCCAGTGTGCTCAGCTCTGTTCTCCCCTACGGTAACCCAATGGGGATGTATTATTACTACTCTTAGGTAAATTTCAGAAGCAAGGAAAGAAAGCACAGAGAGCCTAAGTTATTTGCCCAACTTTCCACACAGCAAGCGGGGGCTGGATATTTAACCTAGGCAGTGTGGTTCAAGAGCCCGCTCTGCTAGTAATCTTGCAAAGTGCCCATGACGGTGGGTGGTGGACGTACTGATGTGGCAAAGTGGTGGGCAGCCAGGCAAATGAGGATGGATGAGGCACGAGGAATGAACAGAGTTCTGGGAATCCCAGATCCTACAGCTGTTTGATAGGGATAAAAGTCAGTGTGAAGGGGCCATCAAGGATGAGCACTTTCAAAATCATAAACTTATTTTACTCAATCTTGGTGCAGAAATATACAGATGGCTGCATAATTTATGCTGGTCTATGTACATGACCAGCAAAATAGCTGGAGCCCTGCGCCTTTGGGAAAATTGCCAATGTGATTCCAGATGCTTAGATGTGCTCTGTAGACTAAGCCAGGCAGAGGCCCTCAGGTGAATTAGTACTGTTTTCTGAATCATGTCTCAAACATGTAGGCTATATCCTGTGTTCTTATTTATTAAGCAACCATGAAAGACAAAGCTGCAGAGAATTACCAAAGCACCGAAGAACAATGGAAGAACGCCCAACTGTTTTGTTCACATTTCAGTTTTCCCACATACCCCTCTTCTCAAAATGCAAAATTGCTCTTCGTCCCCATGTTGACTTCAGTGGAATGAAGCAATCTGCAGAGATCATTGTCTTCTAGGAGCAAATAGTAATGAAGCTTGCTATTTAAATATTTTTTCCGTGGATACACTTGAGTATTTAAATTGCGCAGTTAAAAGTAATGAGCACTTAGCACAGTTTCCGTCTGCATCTAACTGCTCTCTCTCATTATCTAAAAGAAAGCATTGAATTCCGAGCTCCTCAAATGAAATAAGAGAATTTTTGCCTGCTTTTCTTTTTGATTCTCATAATTCCTTGGTTCTCCCAAGCCTTGGCCCAACTGTTTTTTGTTGCTTCCATGCTTTTTAAAAATGACAAACAGCTCCTCAAAGCTGCCTCAGCAAGAATGCCTTCTGCCTGCTTTTAAGAGCTGTCACAATTAGTAAACTCACAACATATGTGTTTCCCCTACATACTTCCTCCAAATCAGTGATACTAATTTTTTATGCTGTGAAATTCTTTACAAAACAGTCAAGCTACGATTAGTGTATTTCACTTGTCGCTCAATGTGTGACTTGCCATTCTGCCAAGTCAATGATTTCCAGTCGGAGGTGTCATTGTAAAAAAAATGATGATTTAAAAATAAACTTGCTGACGCTCAGTGACCCAGGCTTTGCAGAGCAGGCTGCATGTAACTATGAGCTCTCCTTTTTAACAAGGATTCACCCTTGGAAATCTCAATGTAGACACCATGCCTGTTTCTCGATTAGATGGTCCTTTTTTCCCCCTTCTTGGGCTGGAGGGAGTGAAACACAAAGCAGTCAAATGGCCTGTTCAGACGGTGCCCTGAGTCAACAGCAAGTGTCTACTGAACAGTGTCCATCTGGCTGACGGTCTGCTTGCCATTCTGCTCTGCTCCTGGGTCTCCCTAAGCTGGCTCTCCTCACTGCTGCCAGGAGCAACGAGCGGCAGCACAGGTCACAGACTTCCTCTGTGCAGAACGAGGATCTCCCCAAGGACCCAGATCTGCGGCACCCGAGGAAGTCCAGCCACCCCCTCACCACCCACCCCCACCTGTCCTAATGACTTTATGTTAAATTATGATTTTTTCTTAGTTAGAAGATTTTTTAAAAGGAAAATCAAGTGTATATGCTAGAGTAAATCACTGTTTTTTAAAACTAAACGGGTTTATAAAAATTAAAATAAGACATCACAGAAAATAGAAGGCTTTTTTTTTTTAACAACAAGCAATTAAGGAAGCATGAAACACTGTTGAAAACCATTTTTAAATAGTTAAAACAAAACTGCATGAATCTACATTTGACATCTTAAATATAGATGAGATGATACTTTTAGACACAGAGAGGAGAAACTCTCCTAGCTCTCTTTTTACAAATTGCCCAAAAAGGAATTCACATTCTTCATTAATTTTTTCATCAAATTATTTCATATTGTTGTTTTAAAATATATGCCAAATACATATAACAGATAATATGTAAGAGTGAAAAAAAGACTACCACCCATTTAGCCACCATTATATATTATCAATACCTTTGCTATTTTATTACGCTGAATTTACCAATATTTATATGAAAATATTAATATTCCTAAACAATATTTTATTTAGTTTTGCCTAATTTTAACTTTTATAATAATAAATCCTACCAAAGATATATGTGTATTTGTGGGGATGTGATTTTCTCTTACTGTTTAGTATTAAGTTTTTGAGATGCATACATGTTTAAATGTGTAACTTTCATTTATTTATTCTGGTTTTAGAAAACACCAAATTGTTTCCAAGTTTTGCTTTTGTGAAAATGCAGCAACAAACATTACTGTATATATCTCTCGGTGCATATAGGCAGGAGTTTCTTTAGATTATATGTCAGGGAATGGAATGTCTGTGTTTATAGGTAATGTATGTGTTTATCATTACTAGTTAAAGCCCCAAAGACCACTGATTAATGGGAGTCCAAATATTCTGAACATTTATGAGTTAAATTTATTTTCCCAGTCTGTTGGTGTCAAATAGCAACTAATTGTGATTTTTACCTTCATCCCCATGATTTCTAGTGGGATTTGACAACAGGTTTTTTTCATAGATGTATTAGTCATTTGTGATTCCACTTTTGTAAGCTACCTGTTCATATTTTCACACGTTTTTCTGTCAAGCTGTTTGTTTCTATATATTTTCAACTTTACATGTTCTGTACACTGACTTTGATCAGTAATACGTGCTGTTGGTATTGTGTCATAGTTTGCTTGTTTTCTCACTCTTTTTTTATGATGTTTTATGATGAACATAAAGTCTTAATTTTAAAATGGTAAAATTTGGCCATATTTCCTTATATGGCTAGTGTATTTTGTTCTTAATTGACAATCATTTTGCCACCAAGTAATAAATATATTATCATATATGGTCTTTAAAATTTCTTAGTGTTTCTTAGCATATAATTTTTAGATCAATCTGGAATGGATATTTAGCTAACTGCTCCAAAACCAATCCACTGATCTACAATTTCATTTCTGCCATGCATCTGTATTTTTATATACATATGTCTTTGCTTCTAGATTCTTTATTTATTGCATTCAATTATTTGGCCTTTCTTTAATTAATATCCACTCTCTAACAACCGCAGCTTTTTAGCAAGAATTGTCTTTAGTAGGGGACGTCTTCTTGGCCTAATCTTCTTCTTTAGGTGTGACTGGACATGCATGCCCTTTGCTTTTCTATATATATATTTTAATCTGCTTATTTTGATGAAAATCTTTTTTGAAATTTTTCTTGAAAATATCAATAATCTCTGGATCAATATTGAGAAAACTGACAAATGTATGATACTGAGTTCTCCCTGCCAATGAAATGGTATAACTTTCTACTTATGTAAATCTTCTCTGATATCTTTCAGCTAATGTTTTATAATATTCTGAAATAGAAACTGCATACATAGCATACTATTTACAATGGCAGCAAAAATATGTGGCATCGCTTTTAGATTTATTCCTATGCCACATATTTTTGCTGCCATTGTAAACAGTATATTTTGTGTGCAATTTCTAAGCATTATCCAGCAAACTTGTTAAACCACCTTGTCAATCCCTGTATTAGTCTGTTTTCACACAGCTGACATTCCCAAGACTGGGAAGGAAAACAGGTTTAATTGGACTTACAGTTCCACATGGCTGGGGAAGCCTCAGAATCATGATGGGAGGTGAGAGGTACTTCTTATATGGCAGCAGCAAGAGACAATGAGCAAGAAGCAAAAGTGGAAACCCCTGATAAATTCATCAGGTCTTGTGAGACTTACTCACTATCATGATAATAGCATGGGAAAGACCAGCCCCCATGATTCAATGACCTACCCGTGGTCCCCCATCCCAACAACATGAGGGAATTCTGGGAGATACAATTCAACTTGAGATTTGGGTGGGGACACAGCCAAACCATATCAATCCCAATGCTGTGTAGATGGTTTTGGGTTTTGCCATTGCTTTAAGGTAAAGAGAGTGTAGAATTGTTTTAGAAAAGGCTGGAGGAAGTGCCCAAGCACTTTAGAGCTGAGACACACATGATAAGCTGTTTAACACAGATACAGAGAAGAACGATAGCTGTGCAAAAGCCACTGAGGTACCTTTGCATGTAGAAGATGTCTGGGTGAATTTCTTCCAAATTGTCCATTTATTGCTTGAGTTTAAACCAAACTATTGTTTTCCTAATTTCTGCTTTCTTCTGATTCAAAAATTAGCTTGCTGATAATTTACTAATAATAATGTTTAGCTTTTAAAAGAGTAAATATCATACAGCATTAAACTAAAACCAAAATATTATGAAGTATGCAAAACAACAGAGTTTTAAAAGAATATGTAGTGTTTTGAAAGTATCCTTACATTTAAATTCAATTTTTTATGGCAAATATTCATTGAGAGCCTTGTATATGCAAGGCACTAACCCAATAGGAAGAGTGTTAGGTCACTTATGCACTAGCGAAATTAAGAAGACAGTAAGTTTAACAAATTTAAGCAATCAATCTTAGACACAGAAACAGCCCTCACCCCATCTTTGCTTTGTAATAGGTTTTTCACCCTGATTTATTGTGTATAATTGCTTAATCCATCTTGCATATGTAGACAAGCCTTTGTCAACCTGAAATACTTAAATACCTTTTAAATAAAACTCCAACTAGCTAATCATTATGTTGTAATGTATTACCATTGGTCATCACTTAACACTTCGCAGAAAAAAGTTATATGAAGAAAATACGAAAATTATTTTTTTATTAAAATTTCTATTTTTTTTAACTTGCATTGGAACACTATTATATTTATCCAGACCTGACCCAAATAGTTTTAGAGATACAGAGATACAATTCCTGGCTCTACTCTTACAAAAAGCAAATCTTTACAAGTATAAGTAACTCCTGAACATGTAGATCTTCAATAATTTTTATCTTCTCACTTGCCCTCTTATTTCCTCCATGTGGAGGAAAAAATATCTTTCTGAGAAGGAAACACTTGAAGACTCATTTAAATGTTAGCTACTTAAAAATTTAAATTGTAGTTGCTCTTCCATTTAGTTCTTTATTTACTTTGAGTTACTCAAGCTTTTTCTATTTGCCACACCTGCTAGTAACATGGGAATATATTGTTATGTAACAAATGCACACCATACTGAGGTATTTTGGGTGAAAGTATGAATCGCCCACGGTCGTCACCTATTCTCATTTCATTCTTAGGAATAAAAACAATGTGCTTTGTTAGTTTTAGAACATTTCTCTATGCATTTACGTAGATACATAATTGAATAAAAAGGTAGAACATATACATTGTTTTAATATAAATGGGATAATGAGATATAAAAATTTTTGCAAAATTATTTTCTCATAATAATATCATAAAAATATTTCCATGTTTTTATATTCAGATCTTTTCATTCAATTGCCATACAGTGGTTCTTTCCATTGCTTGGGATATCATCTAACTATTTGATTATTAATGACAATGTGTAATATATATACCAATGTATGTTATATTTTGAACATCCTAGAGTGAATACTCATACATGACACTTTTTACATGAGTGGACAAGCATCAGTGAAGATACTTGGAGATTCTGTTTTCCCAAAGGAAAATTTAAATCCACCAAGACTTCTCCACCTACACATTCCTGCATTAGCAGAATCAGAGACTCAGGGTCCCAGAAGTCACTCACCTTCTCCCTCATCCTATAGCACACATTCAGAAGACTCCTTTAAATTCATTTATGTGTTTCTCAATGTGCACCCCATTAAATTTTCATCTCTAAATATTTCACATTTTTCATATTCAATCACCTCTATCAGATTCTGCAAGATTCGTTCTTCAGGTTAGCCATCATTTCTGCGATTCAGGATACATGGTAGAAAAATTATTGCTTAAATTTTACTGAACATAGGTCAGCTGAAACCTGTTATTCAACCCAAAAATTTGCTCAAAATTAATATGTATTAAGAATTGTGTTAAAAATGAATGTCAATAGGAACTGATTTTTCAAGTGTTCTTTTGTTGTATATTTCACAACCCCACATTAACTTTTTAAATATTTATACAGACTCATTTCTAAAATGCAAAGTGTGCATATTATACATTATATAAATAATTGTGTCTTATTTATGAGAAATTAGATCATGACATAATTTTGTAATCTATCGTTATTTAAACTTTTTGTTGCATATTGTAGAAAACTTGAATATTTCCACCCATTAGAATTTTTTCGATAGGCTGTCAAATTTTTTTTTTTTTTTTTTGAGACAGGATCTTGCTCTGTCACACAGGCTGGGAGGCAGTGGCCTGTAATTGGCTCACTGCCACCTCTGCCTCCCAGGTTCAAGCACTTCTCCTGCCTCAACCTCCTGAGTAGCCAGGATTACAGGCGTGTGCCACCACATCCAGCTAATTTTTGCATTTCTTAGTAGAGATGGGTTTTTGCCATGTTGGCCAGGCTGGTCTCAAACTCCTGACCTCAGGTGATCCACCCACCTCAGCCTCCCGAAGTGCTAGGATTACAGGCATGGGCCACTGCACCTGGTCAGATTGTCTAATTTTTAATGCCAGTTATCAGCTGATTATTCCCACATTACCTGTTTATTTCTCTATATTTTACCAGTATTTCTAATTCATTTTTATCTAATTATGGCTACTCTTTCACATTTTTAATGGGGAAGCATTAGAATGACCCAAAACTCTAACAAAGTTGAGTGTTTTCTTAAAAGCTGCTTTATTTTGTCCCCTTGTACAAAGTTGGAAACACAGCCAAATAAATAGAATAGGTATGATTTTTTAATTAATATTCTTAAAGTACAAAACTCCCATTCATCAAAATTTTATCTCTTAAATTAATAATCCAATTTATGATTTGTTTCTCTATTTTTCCATATGAAAAGTCAAATGTATGTTTTTTAATAGAAAAATAAAATGAGAAAAAATGAGAGTATAAAAAATAATGGGATTTCCCAGGCATGCTTGCAATCCTAACACTTTAGGAGGACAAGTGGGAGGCATGCCTAAAGCTAGGAGTACAAGATCAGCCTGGGAAACAGCGTGTCTACAATAAATAAAAATAAAAATTAGCCAAGCTTAGTGTGTGCACCTGTAGTCCTAGCTACTCAGGAAGCTGAGCTGGGAGGCTCACTTCAGTCCATGAGTTCGAGGCTGCATTGAGCTATGATTGTGCCAGTGCACTTCAGCCTTGGTGACAGAGTGCGACCCCATCTCTAGAATAAATAAATAAATAATAAAATTTTGCTCGTCCAAATCATCCATTAACCTTTTAATTATCTATAGAAATCTATTTCTAAAATATAAAGTTATTATTTATTTTACAAATATTTATGTCAGCCAAAATAGGATCATATTTTGTAACCTACCACAATTTATTTAGGCAATTTCCCAAATGTTTTATTCCATAATCCTCTTATGTTAAGCAGAGTAGCACGGAAATAATTTTAATCTGAATTATAAATGTAAAAACAAAAAGGTAGCAAAATAATGAGAAATTATTGGTCAAACACAATAAAGTATGTCTGAAACATATTAATATTAAAAGGAAAAAAGTAGAAAAATACCACAAAATTGAGGAAAAAATAGACAATCATGTATGAAGTTTTGCTGTGTCCCCAGGGTGCACCAAATATACTAGGATAGGAAGCTAGTGTCTAGGTATTTTCATTTAGAATCCATCATCACTTCTGCCAAAGTAACCTGCTGACCAACTTGCTTTTAACTAAATTGGTTTCAACAAAATTATGCTCTATAAAGTTTCATTTCTCCGAATAGTTTTTTCTACATTTGTTTCTTAATGATCACATTATATACCACTATTAAGAGCTGAACTAGGACTCTAGAAGCCATTTGAACTTCATCTTTAGTTATTGTCTCATTCTCTCTGTCTGACTGTCTTCATTTTACATTTCATCAGGGATAAATGTCTATCCCAGTTCTGTGAGATTCTTTCTGTGAATGCAGATACCCTTTCAAAGATGGCCTCCTTTATACCATAACTTCAGAAATAATCTGGAGTGATAATTTATTGGGGTATATAATATCTAACTCTAACACTCTGTTTATCTCCTAGTTTCCGGATGTTACCTTCAGTAACTTTCAAACTAAAATTCATGTATCATCATTTTATCTCTTCTTATCAGAAGAACACTAAACATTTAATGTGAACTTTTAAATAAAACTCCTGAAACTATATAACTAATGAACAAACCAACTAAGGTATTCCATTGCTCATTGCAAAATTTTATAATAATACATTCCTTATCTCCCAAGAAAACTCTCCTCTTTATGGCTTCATCCTCTAATTCTCAAAACTATCTACATAATGTTATCTTTACAATAACAATGTAATAGGAAAAACAAATTATACAAACATTCGAAGCTTTCCTCCCCTGAGTCCCAGAGATTCTTCTTTGAAAAGTCATCTATAGGCCTCTCAGCTGCAGCACCAGATCCAAGTAGCAGGCTGCCCGTGAGACCACACCTGTGTAATAGCTGCTCCAGGGCACAGGGGTGGCTCAGCAAGATAAGCTAGAGGGCTCGGGTGAGTTGCATGGGACGGACACTGTGCATGAGAGTGTGTTTAGTGAGGGTGGAGGCAGAAGTAGAAGCAGGTAAAATAAAGGAGCAGAATGACATCAACAAACAGAAACATTTTTATTTATTTTGCATAGGAGTGGCCTCCACGAATGCATAATTACAGAAAGAAGAAACTGCATCTAAATAGCGTGTGTGGTAAATTTTTTGTATGAGGAGCAGAGAAAAACGCCCAGGCTGGACTTGGTAAAAGCAAAGGGAATACCTCAGAGCTTCTGCAGTAGTGGTTGTATTTCTTATCAATGTGACTTGCAAAGGCTGAGTTATGTGGAGATACAGCTTATGTGTATATGATCTCTCAGTCAAGGGCTGAATAATTTGTGCTGACCACTTTCTCACAGGTAAAATTAATTTCTTTCTTTTTTTTTTTTTTTGAGACCAAGTTTGGCTCTTGTTGCCCAAGCTTGAGTGCAATGGCACGATCTCGGCTCACTGCAACCTCTGCCTTCCAGGTTCAAGGGATTCTTCTGCCTCAGCCTCCTGAGTAGCTGGGATTACAGGCACATGCCACCATGCCCAGCTAATTTTTTGTATTTTTAGTAGAAACTAGGTTTCATCATGTTAGCTAGGCTGGTCTCAAACCCTTGACCTCAGATGATCTACCCGCCTCAGCCTCTGATGCGCTGGGATTACAGGCGTGAGCCACTGCGCCCGGCCTCACAGGTAAAATTAGAATAAAAGCCATCTTCCACTTGACGAGAGAATCGCAGGGAATGCTCCAATACCAAAGGACAAGCCTGGCTTCCATCCATAATTACTGCTTCATCTACCTAGCAGAAACTGGCACAGCAGTTACCAGCAATCCAACTACGTTCCATCTCAAATTTCTCTCAGCTTTACAATTAACTCATCTCTTATTTTGCATTAATCTCTTTCAGCCTAACCATGTTACACTCAGCATCTCACTTGAGACAAATCTGTCATCTGAGCAATACTGGAGTCTTGCCGTGACATGACTGGGGAAGTACCTGTGAAATTGCATGGTTCCGAAGAGACATCCTGAGGAACGGGGATCTAGCAATAAATCCCCGCAAACTTGATGGAATTCTCTCACCACCGCTGTTGCAAGAGGACCAGATCTCCCTGTGGCAATAGACATGGGGGGTAACACTGGAAATATATCACAGGCTAGGTTCAGATACTGCAACAGTAGCCTCAAGATTTTGCACGTAACTTCAGAAGAAACCCCCGCAGAATAGAAGACTCCTCTCAAGCATTTATCTGGATTTACTGTGCAATTTCCCTGTGTCCCTCACTTTTCCTGCCACTTTTGCTGTTACCTCTCACAAGTGTACCCTCCTGTTTGCTTTTATTTGATGGCAATTCTCTGTCTTATAAGATTGTCCTGGTTCTTACCTTAGTGTTTCAAAAAAAATCTACCTGTTGTGTCTATTGTGACGTTCCTAGCACCTGGGACAATATTTGCCACAGAGAACATGCGTCTATTTGAACTTGCCTTACTTACAGCCTGTTCTCTTCAGTTTTGTCTCGGGTCCCACGGTTGAAACTATGCATTCCAAGTGGAATCTGCTTAGAATAAAAGGATCTGCACCAGCTTTAATCACCAAAGGAAAAATATTCGGTTTATAATAGTGAAGCAAAAATGGGGAAGACTTCAATTCTTTTGGGTAATTACCCAGAAGTGGGATTGCTGGATCATATGGTAGTTGTATTTTTAATTGAGAAACCTCCATGCTGTTTTCCACAGCATTACACTATATTGCCTTTCCATCAACAGTGTGCAAAGATTCTAATTTCTCCACAGCTTCATTAACACTTGTATTTTTTTTTTAAATCACTGTGGTTTTGATTTGTAGTTCTTTGATGACAAGGGACATTGGGCATTTTTTCATATGCCCGGTGGTCATTTGTATGTCTTCATTGGAAAAACGTCTGTTCAAGTCCTTAATCCAGTTTTTAAGCAGGTCAGTAGTTTTTTTCTTTTTCTGTTGCCTTATAGGAGAGCCTTATAAATATTGGAAATGATCTCTTATCAGATACACGTGTTTCAAACATTTTCTCCCATTCAGTTGGTTGTCTTTTCGCTCTGTCGATTGTTTCCTTTGCTATGCATAAGCCTTTTAGTTTGATATAGTATCATTTGTTTATTTTGTTTTTGCTGCCAGAATTGAAATCACGATCCAAAGAGATATTGACACTCTCATGTATGTTGCAGCACTATTCATACTAAGCAAGATGAGGAAACACCTAAAGGTCCATCCACAAACGAATACAGAAAAGACACATACAGTGGAATGCTGGTCAGCCTTTAAAAAGGAGTAAATGCTGCAAAACGTCAGGACATGAATGAACTTTGAGGACTTTATGTTAAATGGAATAAGCCAGTCACAGAAAGATGAATACTGCAGGATTCCATTTCAATGGGGTGTCTCAAACAGTCAGGTTCATAGAAGCAAACAGTGGAATGGCAGTTGTCAAGGGCTGGGGAAAGGGAAAATAGTTACCAATCAGTTAAGCACAATGAGTGAGCTTCAGAGATCGCCTATACATCAGTCTTTATCATCAACAACGATGTATTTTACACTTAAAATTTGTTAACAGGATAGAACTTATTTATGTTAAGTGTTCTTACAACAAGAAAATAAAACTATTTTAAAAATAAGAAAAATCACACTTTGGGAAACTGAAGAAAAGTCTTTTATTAAGAATAAATGACTAGGGGGTAAATGATGTTTGCAATTGCATACAATGTTCTCAGAGCTGAAGTTTGTGATGAAACCAATTTTTTAAAACAAATATTTAATTATTC
>NW_016107918.1:866367-916316 GCF_001604975.1 Cebus imitator | reverse complement strand
GCCTCCCAAAGTGCTGGGATTACAGGCTTGAGCCACCGCGCCCGGCCCCTTGCCATGTTTTAAGTATTAGATGCGGGAATAAAATGACAGATTAAGTATCCTTCTTGCAGCATGTATTTAAAAGGCAGGAGACAGAAAATAGAGCTGTAAACCAATAAATATGGCCATTTCTCATGTCAGTGATTGCTATGATGTGATTACAGCTGGATAGCTGGATGGAGAGTTTCTAGGAGAGGCAGTTAGTTACCTTTGTCAGGATGGTCAGGAAAGGCTTCTCTGAGGACCGAATGAAGGGCAAAGAGTCCTGTGCAAACCAGGCACAGAAATGAGTAAGTACAAAGGCGCGGAGGCGCAGTGAGCTCAGCAGGTCCTCAGGACAGGAGCCAGGACGAAGTGATGGGGGCAGACGGGCACGAAGAAGGCAAAGGCCTGGCAGATGGCATAGGTATGTTTGCATTCTAACTTCACAAAGAAGTCCTTAGAAGGTTTTTTAAGTGGAGTGCGAAGCTCTAACCTATGCTTTTAAAGACTGGGGAAGTTGCTGTTGAGATTTAGTAGGCTCTGTTAGTAACACAAAGTCTAGGCCTGATGCCGAGACTCCATAGCAGAGAGCCGGTCGTATGAGAGTTTTGATTGCAGGGCGCGGTGGCTCACGCCTGTAACCCCAGCACTTTGGGAGGCTGAGGCGGGTGGATCACGAGGTCGAGAGATCGAGACCATCCTAGTCAACATGGTGAAACCCCATCTCTACTAAAAACACAAAAAAAATTAGCTGGGCATGGTGGTGCACGCCTGTAGTTCCAGCTACTCAGGAGGCTGAGGCAGGAGGATTGCTTGAACCCAGGAGGCAGAGGTTGCGGTGAACCGAGATCGCGCCATTGTACTCCAGCCTGGGAGACAAGAGCAAAACTCTGTCTCAAAAAAAAAAAAAAAAGAGTTTTGACGAATAAGAGAGAAACTTATGTATGTTACATTTTTAAAATTCACACCAAAATAAAAGTCAGACAACTTAGAAAACATGGATAGTAGACTTAACAGGCATTCCACATAATGAATATTTAAATAACCAATGAATATATTAAAATATGCTACTAACATAAATATAAATATGCTGACTAACATCATTAGTCAACAAGGGAATGCCAATTAAAAATCACAATCAACTCCACTTCATTCCTACCAGAACTACTAAAAGCAAACTAACCCACAGCAGTAAAAATCCTCTTTAACTAAAAGTGTCACACACTGCTGGTGGGGCTGAAGCTTCTCAGGAAATCTGCTTGGTAGTATCTTCGAAACGGGCGCTGAGCCGGCTATCCAGCTTGTGAGAGCCACCGTTGGTAGCTCGAAATTGGCAAAGATGAAAAAATTTAAACCTCAGAAATTAGCAGGTGCTGTAAATCAGAGTGCTTTTCCTTCTTTTTCTCAGACAGCAGGTTGCTAAGCACTATCAGCAGCCAGCATCCTCATCCTCTAGCTGGGTCATCTGTGATTCAGGCATTTCTATCTTTGGTAACGTATAAAATATTCATAAAATGGAATATCATACAGCAATGAGGATAAAGTAATAACAGGCTCGGTCTCAGGAACATAATGCTGGGGGACAATAAGCTAGAAAATGAAGAGCTTATAAGTGCATGAAGTTCAAAGTTTGCCTAAGTTCAAAGTTCGTGCAGTTTAGACCAACCACAGATGTGTAGTATTGTAAATCAGAATGGGGAAATGCTCCCTGGGGAGATGGCAGACGGGCAGGAGGGATGGGTTCTGACAGTGTTCTCTTCCTGGATATGTGTGCTGGTTGCATGGATGTGCTCAATTAGTAAGAAACACTGTCTCTACTAAAAATACAAAAAAATTAGCCGGCGTGGTGCTGTATGCTTCTAATCCCAGCTGCTTGAGAGGCTGCAGCAGGAGACTTGCTTGAACCCAAGAGGTGGAGCTTGCAATGAGCCGAGAACGCACCACTGCACTCCACCCTTGGCAACAAGAGCAAAGCTCCACCTCAAAAGAAAAAAAAAAAAGAAGTTATAAGACTGTACTCTTAGGCTTTGGACAGTTTTTCTATGTGTGTATGTTACACTTTAATAAAACAGTAAATATTTTCCAATCAATAGGTAGTAAATTTTATTCATTCAGGAGACAGTAATTTAAAGAAATTCAAGTAACGCATGTCTAGAAAATGGTCCCTTGTACATTTTTCCAGCTGAGGGAACTAATTTTCTTTATTTAAAATCTCTTGGAGAGATATTTAACAATTTCCAGATGATTGACGTGGAAAAATAATTTATACTTCATCCTTAAATATTGTTTGTTTTTTAAATGTTCTCTAATTTGGGTAATAAAACTTACATGATATTTGACCATACTTGGATTAGACTAGAAAAGGAAAACTCCCAGAGCTCTAGCTTTCCCATGTAGCGTCTATAAGAATCAACTGGAGAATTTGCTATAAATCCAGATACCTGCAGCTTCACCACAGAAACAAATCCAATGGATTGGTCATAACCTAGGAATCAATTCTGAAATAATCACCTCACATGACCTGAAGCAAGTTAATACATGGGGAATAACTGTGAGAAAAATGATCCAGGTGTTAAAAATTTACCCCCGGACTAGGACAGTTAGATGATCAGATAGATAAATTGGCAGATCGATAGATCTACAGATCAATAGATAGGTCTGGTGAGTAGTTTCCAGTAGAACATGGTCCCAGTTAAAGCAGTGTAGAGTCACTGTATAGATTTAGCTCATACTTAGAATCTTAAATATTAAGATAATAATGAAAAAAATGATAAATTCACAAACTTTAAAAAATATGCATTTAAATGTCTACACAATTGAAATAATCCCCTTATAAAAAGAATTACAAAAATAATATATTGCTGTATAAATTTAGAAAGATGTGTTATAATGGAAACAAAAGTAAAACAATTACCAGTATATTAGTAGACACAGATGGAGATGTGTACCTTGTTAGGGATATACATTTTGCGTTAAATAACTCATTTTCAGCTTGCAAAATATTCCCTCAAAAATGGCAAATCACAGCTAGAGATATGAAGAGTTTCTGCAGCTATGGTGGGGCAGTCTGTTATTTCAGTTTACTTTTGCTGTATGGCTGCTTTCTTAAGGCACTATGGAGGTGTAGGCAATTCCGTTTAAATAAAGACCGTTGGTAGGGGAACAAGTGCAATACTAAGAACATGCAACATCAAAGGAAAAATGGCCAATGAATATTTATATGTATTAAATAATTTTTATAAATGGTAGTGATGACACACATACATGACAAGATATATAACAATATAACTGATGAAAGCTTGATCTCAAACACACACACACACACACACACGCACACACACACACACACACACATACACACAAATATACAAAGTTATAGACTTTCTCCTGCTGAGCAAATGATCATTACAAATTAAAAACTCACCTGTAAGGAAATAGAAATCACAAGTCATATGATGAAAAATATGTACAGAAACAGAAATGAAAACAATGTTGTTTTTGTTACATTTCACGATTAAGACTTCAAAAATAAATGTCAGTAACACACAATGCTGCCTAAACTTATAGCACTATGAACTGGCTCATTTAACGTCAGGGAAACCTGCTGAAGTGCAACATCGTTGTTCAGAATCAGACTCCATGGATAATATTATAATAACATAATATTTACAATAGAATCCTATATGCAATTGTCAATTCTGTTACTACATGGAAGCATAAATATTAACATGAATTACGAAAGTCAAAATTAAAATGTATGTTTCAACACAAAAGCATGCAACGTTCAAACATGAATACTATCGAAAATTAAAATAGAAATTTATAGGAGGCAAATACCTTTTCTTTTCATGTGCACACACATTCTGTTTTCCTACAAAGTTTCATAAGTATCTAATGTAATAGATCATTAAAATTCCCTGACACACTCTTCATCAATAGAAAGGACTTACGTTATGCTGGGCAGGGTAATTTCCACTTGCTGGTGTTGACGAGCCCAGAATAAGCTCCCCACCACCTTCGTCTAACCATTTCACTGTGGATGGCGATTGCTTGGAGCCATATTGACCTCTGGTCTTCCTGGCACCCCAATCTAAAATCTAGGGGAATAAGATCATAAGGCACATGTCAGCATGTCCCCCATGAGGGATTTTTCATTAATCATGACAATTGTTATTAAAACAACTGATGACACTTAATATGGAAAACTGTCCAATATGGCACAAATTTGGGGTCACACCCTGCTAACTTTTCTGACAAGTACGAGAAGCCCACCAAACATTAGTTGTTCTGATTATTATTCTTCATCATGAAAGCAGAGCTTCAGTTAGTAATATTTTACAATGTTCCCTTGCCTCAGCTGTACCTAACTCACCTCCCCACTTAGCTGTTGGTTATTGTTAAGTTCCAAAGGGTGGGATGCAGGCTCTACTCTGACCAAAAAACTGCTTGCTCCTGGCTGGACTTCGGCCCCTAAATCCTATGTGGTCACCGAATGTTGGTTAAACTTGCTGACCGCGAAAGCCTCAGGCATTGTGCTTGTCCTTTCTGTTAAGGCCTGAACCAGAGCTGAAGCGCCCAGGCCCTTGCATCATAGTACCTGAATCCCAACCTGACTTGTCTAACTTCTCTGTAAGAAAAGGGGCCTCCAAAGCAAAGGAAAGGGGAAAAGAATCATTTCAGACAGCCTTCTGAATAATTTCATTGCCTGAATACCCGCCGCTGTCTGGAGGTGGGGCTGAAATGGAGCACTGTGCAGTAAACTTACAAGCTCTGTCCTCCCCAGCCCGGGACTCTCCCTGCTGCTGGACCTGCTGGGGGCAAAATATAGTCCACATTTGTCAGTCTGAAAATTATTCTCCAGTAATTGTACAATAGTATCTATTTGTTGAGTAGTCTGGCAACATCTCTATGCTTTTTTTCTAAGTATCTTACCTTCACCCCCCCCCCACCTTCCACCTTTTTTGTTTTTGTTTTTGTTTTTTTCTGTGACAGAGTCTCACTCTGCCACCCAGGCCGGAGTGCCGTGGTGTGATCTTGGCTCACTGCAACCTCTGCCTTCCGGGTTCAAGCAATTCTTCTGCCTCAGTCTCCCGAGTAGCTGGGATTACAGATGCCCACCACCATGCCTGGCTAATTTTTTGTGTTTTTAGTAGAAACTGGGTTTCACCATGTCCACCAGACTCCTGACCTCAAGTGATCTGCCTGCCTCGGTCTCCCAAAGTGCTGGGATTACAGACTTGAGCCACCACACCCGGCCCGCCTTTTTTGTGGACGCAATTTTAAAGAGACTTCCACAGTGTCTTAATGTGGTTGAATTTATTAAGACATTTTTATACTTAAATAAGAGAGCAAGGTAAAATCAGTTTGTGGAATATCTGGCTGGGGACAGCACAAAGAGGAACACTTTAAAATTCTTGTGCAAATAACATTTGCATAAAATTTTAAAAAATATTGTCACTTTTTTCAGACCAGTGGCATAATTTTTGTTGGAACATGAGAATTAGACAAAGCAGAGAGAAAGCTTAGAACTTTGACTATAAGTTATGACTTTGTACTGATAGTAGAAATTAGGAGAAATTAACTATGCCTCTCTTAAGAGAGGGATGATAAGTTTACAGAAGACAGAGAGAAAGGGCTGTAAAATTTTTGATACTTGAATAAGGTATTTTAACTCCCAAATGAGGAGCCAGTGACAAGTCCCATAAAATCATGGATGACCCAGTAATGATTTGGGGCAAGCTGGCTTTACTCAAGAATGAGAAAATCAGCACTAGTAATAATTGAAGATTGGGGGAAATGTATTTAATCACACTTTTAAAAAAAACTTCTGATCTAAATTAGATATTATTCATTTAAATGTGCATTACTTAAATGTACTATATAGTAATTCTAGTAGACACTAAATATAGTTCTTGTAAGTATTCTTTGCTTCTTAAAAGAGTAGAAAAAGGACATTGGTTTAAATCTCTCAGCTAATCATGCTTTTAGGAGGTCTGGAAGTCAGTATGGAACACAGCCCAGCTATATCCTTACACTTGCTAGAAAAATATGGAAATTTAAACTAAAATTCCCAAAAGATTAAACAAAGTCCTTGAGATGGAGCCTGTGAAGCACATAAAGATATTTTTTTAATGTCAGTGTAAATATATCGAAACTGTCTCTTTAGATTTCCAGCAAGATCCGTTTACATTTTCAGTTTTAATAATAATGTCCTTTCCAAAAAGCTGTTATAACTTCTGAAGTTTGTAAATACATTTCAAAGTTGCACTGAACTGCTCACAAAGGACTAATTAATTACCAAGAACAGGGTCTTTACGGCCAAGCTCCTCTGCATTCAACTCCCTGAGAGGCCACTTGCCAGCTGGTAACTCCAGACAAGCTCGGGAAGCCCACCAAACACGAGTTGTTGTGACTGTCATTCTTTATCTGGAAAGCAGAGCTTCAGTTGTAATATTTCACACTGTATGTCAGGCTGGACTGAGGAAGTTGATTGCATTCTTGAGATTTTCCTTCTTCATTGTTTTCTTTACTGTGACCAGAGATAAGTCACAAATATGTTCCCCGTGATTTTGAGTTTACATTTTTAAAACTCTGTTTACTGGCCAGGCGCAGTGGCTCACGCCTGTAATCCCAGCACTTTGGGAGGCCGAGGTGGGCGGATCACTTGAGATCAAGAGTTTGAGACCAGCCTGACCAACATGGAGAAATTCTGTCTCTACCAAAAATACAGAAAGCTTAGCTCGGCGTCCTGGCCCACGCCTGTCATCCCAGCTGCTCTGGAGGCTGAGGCTTGAGAATCGCTTGAACCTGGGAGGCAGAGGTTGCCGTGAGCCGAGATCGGGCCACTGCACTCCAGCCTGGGTGACGGAGGGAGACTTCGCCTCAAAAAAAGAGAAAAGATTCTGTTTACCGGCAAAGAGGAATTGGTCTCACCGTCCGCTCCCGAGCGCGGCCATTGCTACGTCCTCCTTCTCAGCAGGCTCACCTGTTGTGTGCTCTACATTTCTATCAACACAGGTTGATGCCATGAGCTCCACCTGGAGTTCTTTTGTCAGTATAGGACACTTTTTTTTTTTTTTTTTTTTCAGCGAGCAGATAACCAGCAATAACTTAATTTGCCTAATGATGTTCCATTTTCTTAAAGAAGCATGTGTTTTCCCTCAGCAAGCATATCACATGTGTCCAACATTAAACATGAGCTAACTTTAAAGCAAAGAATCTCCTACATAGGTAATTAGTACATATAATCCCACGTCGTATTTCTGTTCCTATTTTTCTCTTAAGTATTATCATGTCAACTGCTAACTGTCTGATTTATAAAACTGCAATTTCTGCCAAGAAAATACCAAAGTCATTCCTTGTGAACTTTTGGAGGTTGGGATTCCCCTCATAGATAAATTATGAAAATATTATTTTCAGGTTTATATTGAAATTTAAGTTTTGTAGAATCTTAGTAATCAAAATTATTTACTGTCATAGCCTGCACAGAGAATTTAGTACTTATTTTTTTTAATTTAGATCTACTTACTTTGTTTGACAAAAAGTATGCGTTTATTAGCTTCATCATAACAGTAATTGGGTATATTTGGAATCTTTCATCTAGGTTTTTTTTTGCAATATTTTATTCTATCTCTAAAACCAGACACTTTTCATCTAATTTCATTTATTCTACTTAATAACAATCAAGTCTTAAGCATATTTCTTAACTTCTCTCACTATTTTCTTAATCTGCATAGTAAATAAAATAATACAAAATGTCGTAGAGCTGCTATGGTGATTCAATGAAAGGCTATGCTCAGTAAACGCTAGTTTCTTTAAATCTAACATTTTAAACTATTTTCTATAATTACAATCTTTTTGAAAAAATTATAGATTCACGTGAAATTGTATGAAATGATACAGACATTTTGTTATACCCTTAAACCAATTTTCCTCAATAGTAACATCTTGCAAAACAATAATACAATATTGTAGCTAGGATATAAAATTCTTACAACCCACAGATTTTTTTCAGATTTCCCATTTTTTTGTACTTCTTTATATATGCATTCTCATTTTAATTTTAAACTAATTTTAAACTTACAAAATTTAAAATAATAGCAAATTCAACATGGGTACCAGGTAGTGAAATAGCTGTCAAAACGCCTGACATTTGTTGTAATTTATTATAAATATAAATCCATTAGAAAACAGTTGAGATCAGTGCCCTGCAACACATTAATGGAAAATTCTTAGAGTACCTTTGTTCTGGTTTCTTCATTTAAAAAAGATATTGGCAAAAAGCCTTAAGTGTATAGAAGATCTTTCTGTCCTTGTGTCTGTTTGCTGAGAATGATGGTCTCCAGCTTCATCCATGTCTCTGCAAATGACGTAACCTCATCCTTTTTTATGGCTTTGTAGTATTCCATGGTGTATATGTGCCACATTTTCTTTATCCAGTTTATCATTGGTGGACATTGGGATTGGTTCCAGGTCTTTGCTATTGTAAACAGTGCTGCACTTAACATACGTGTGCATGTGTCTTTATAATAGAATGATTTTATAATCCTTTGGATATATACCCAGTAATGGCATTGCTGGGTCAAATGGAATTTCTATTTCTAGGTCCTTGAGGAATTGCCACACTGTCTTCCACAATGGTTGAACTAATTTACACTCCCACCAACAGTGCAAAAGTGTTCCTATTTCTCCAGATCCTCCCCAGCATCTGTTGTCTCCAGATTTTTAAATGATTGCCATTCTAACTGGCATGAGATGGTATCTCAATGTGTTTTTGATTTGCATTTCTCTAATGACTAGTGATAATGAGCTTTTTTTCATATATTTGTTGGCTACATAAATGTCTTCTTCTGAAAAATGTCTGTTCATATCCTTCGTCCATTTATTGATGGGGTTGTTTGCTTTTTCTTTAAAATTTTTTCATTTGTTTTTTTCTTGTAAATTGTTTAAGTTCTTTGTAGATTCTGGTTATTAGTCCTTTGTCAGATGGGTAGATTGAAAAAAATTTTTCCCATTCTGTTGGTTGCTGGTTCACTTCAATTTAGATTTATGCGATTTTTCTTCATGTCTAGATGCAAGTTGAGTATTTTGAGCAGAAATATCAGAGCAGTGATTCCATGTTATCCTCATTACATCCCATCAGGTTGCAAACAAATTCACTTTATCCTGTTACTGGTGATATTAAACATAAGAACTTGATTACAGTAACATCTTCCTGGTTTCCTCATGGTAAACATATTCCCGTCTACCTTTGGAATTGAAGCATTTTGTGCAGAGTTACCTTGAGACTATCCAAGTATTTTGTACCTCATCTAACTTTCTCCCACGTGCTTTACATGCCTTGATTTTTTTGCTGAATTGCTTAAATCAGAGATAAAAGGAAAATATTTTACATCTCTCATTCATTCATTCATATCTGCACAGACTCACGGATTCCCATTTTATTCAATTTGTTATAATTTGTTACTGTCATTACTTATTTTACCATCAAACGATCCCAGATTTGACCAGTGTGAGTCCCTTAAAACTAGATTGTGTGTCTTCTCAACACAGTTTCATAATTTTTAGACCACTTTCTTATCTTCCCATGCAAAAAGGTGTTTCTGGCCCATCTATACCTTCTATTCCCCAGCTCAGGGTTCAGCAAGCTCTCGAAGGAGCCAAGAGTCCTCTCAGTGGAGAATAGCATTTACAGATTATGTAAAAGATGTGCTCACTGCTCTTGGGGTATCACTGCTCTCAGACTCTCAGAGGACAGAACTAGGAAATAGATGAATTATGTTGTATGTAAGTATAGTATCTGTTTATCTCTCTCTTGAAATCCACACTGATATTTCCACTTCTAATCCAACATTAGTGGGTTTGTCCCAGTTTTCTCCTTTTCCATGTTGGTGATTCTCTGCACCAGAGTACCAATAACGGTACTCACAGTCTGTCGAAGCTGTCATCTCCCCCAGCACCCTTCATGGGGCATCACCCCTGTCATGCCCTTTGTGGATGCCTTCTTTCCTCTCCCAGTCACCCGCAGCCCACGCTGCAGGCTACCCTGCCAGCCCTACCCTGCCAGGCATCGTTCCCATGGTCCACAACAGTGTGCCTCCACCACGCACCTCACAGAGACTCTGCTTCCCACTGCGCAGATGACACATTGACCTGAGGCTGCTCACCTAAAATGGTAATAAGAAAGGAGAAGGAAGGAGAGGGGAGAAAAGGGAAATGAAGGATCAGGAAGAAAGAAAGGATTTTGTTTTAAATTAAGGAATTGACCTTTCTCCATAGAGATATGATAGGGAATTTTTCTCTTTTGAAGGGAATGCGCTTGTGTCACGGAGAAAGTGTAGGAAAGGAAAAAGTTAATTCGGAATATTGAAAATGCGCCAAGAGTCATCCCCTGAAAGCGCACAGAGCCGTGAGAATTTGACTTCAGTGCCCACAGCTGCCTGCTCTGTGTGTTCTGTATTCTCACACGTTGTGGCACCCAGCACCCCCACAGCCTCTCCCACCTTGCCTCTGACTGTCAGGCAAAGCTTTGAAATACACTTACATATCGTAAATAAGTGAAAGCCAGGTCCCTTTTAGATCAGTCGATACCTGGAAACTAGGTGCGTGGTACTTTTATTTACTTCTGATCTTTCTCTAAACAAATGCTTCCCCAGGGACCCACAGCATTCAACCTTGCCTTACTTTCGATCAAGCTTAAAGCCTCAAGTGTGAGCTCAGTTCTTGACCTGTTAATCGCCTGTCTACACGCTCTTTGTCTCCACCACTCTGTGGCCTTCCTCTAGACGGATGCACTACTAGCTCTTGTCTCATTAGAAACAAAAATATTGGCCAGGTGCAGTGGCTCATGCCTGTGATCCTAGCACTCTGGGAGGCCAAGGCAGACAGACCATTTGAGGTCATGAGTTCGAAACCAGCGTGGCCAACATGGTGAAACCCCATCTCTACTAAAAATACAAAGTAATTAGCCAGGTGTGGTGGTAGGCACCTTTAATCCCAGCCACTTGGGAGGCTGAGGCAGGAGAATTGTTTGAACCCTAGAGGTGGAGGTTGCTGTCAGCTGAGACTGCGCCATTGCACTCCAGCCTGGGAGACAGAGTGAGACTCCATCTCAAAAAAACAAAACAAAAATACTGAAAGCAATCACTTCTCATTTGCCCACTAAAAAATGTGCTTGATGGTAGACCGATGGCTGAAGTCTGGAAAACGGAATCGAAGCTGGGATCCTTTGTGTTCTTTCTCTTGCCATAAGGAGGTGGGCATGCTCTGGAAGGCACACACAAGCAGGACAGTTTGTCTGACAATGGGTTACAGGTGCAAAAAGACAGGAGAGCTTATGCCCCGAGACCAGAGGAGACTGCAGAAAAGCGGGATTACCGGCCTGACCCACGCTCCGGCGGGTCGTCCTGGCCACTGTGGTGATGAGACACTCAGAACTTCAGGCCGACTCTCTTTACATTTCCTTCCCTTATAATTTCTCCGTGGTGAGGTGTTTTATGAAATGTCTGGAGTAGCAGCATAGGAAAGAGCCATAAAAATGGAGGAAATTAAATGAAGCAGGCCCAGTAGAGCCGAGCGTGAGCACATAGTTCCTGTTCAGTGCTGTTCTTTCCAGATGTGTAGAATTTCCTTGAAATGGAAGGAAAAAAAAGAACAGTCCGTGGTGTCTAAAAATATATAATTGGATTCAATGATTATTGTGCTAGAAAGGTGTTTTTCAGAGGCACTTCCTGCAAAGAAAATTTGCGGGAAAAAGTTCTATTTCGGCCTGCCTGGCACCATCAGTTTCCACCGTGAGGACCGTGACTGTTTGCTCCGCCTGTCATCCTTTCTGCTCGACAGCCTGAGCCCTCTGAACACACATTCAGAACAAGTGCCAGGAGCTATACAATGTCCCTGCGTCCGCTGTGAGTTGGCTGATGGTATGAAAAAAAATAAGATAGATTGCTATGAAGTGCGGGGAATATTTTCCTTATGAATAGAGCCTAAAGGGAAATGTGGAAAAGAATCACTCATGTTTTAAAAAAGCTTCTTCTTTGTGTTTAAGTTGTTTGAAATCTTCCCTTTCTCGCACTCCGTGCTGTGGGCTGAGGTTTACCAGCTGCTGCTGAGGGGCTTACCCTTGCGAAGGAAAGTCGCTGTCTGCATTTCTCTGTATTTGCAAGCCTCCCAGGGTGAGTGATTCCACGTGGCTTGCTGGGTTTTCTCTTTCTAACCCCACTCACACACCATTTTCCTTGTCTAAAAAGGGTAAAAATTATAACTCGCTCCTTGAAACAGTGATGGTTCCTGGGGTTACATATGGCCCCAGCAAACTTGCCAGCTCTGTGCTTCTCATGTTGTTTCCATCCTCTCACTTTCCAGCCCAATGCCTGAAATAAAAGACCACATAGGTTGGATCTAAGGAAAAAGGGAGCAGCATCCTGCAGGAGGAAGGGGGCTTTGCCATTACTCCTCGTTTAAAATGTTCCACTCAGTCACCCAGCCACCTAATACCTACCTACTGAGATTTACTAGCCGTAAGGTAGAGGATTTGCCATCTTAGGGATATAAAAGTCTAAAAAAGACACAATGTCCTCAAAAGTTTAGATTCTAGTATGTAAGGAAAGATATTTTTAGAGTAAAGGTACCAAGTACCAAAATAAGCTAAGGGCTATCAGAGAAGTACCTACTGAGTGCTAAACAGGATAGATCAAAAGACATATGGAAAGCATGAATCCGAGAATTATTATAGTCACTGTATTTTATGAATCAGGGAATTATTTTATGGGGAAAGTTCTATTTAATTTGGAACCAGAAAACAGGGTGAATTCCAGTGGACACAGAGAGCGTGGGAAGAAAGGAATTCAAACCAGGAGGAATGGTATCAACAGTATCATGGAAAATAACTGACGAGTATTCTGCTCTGCCTGTGGCACCTGACTTTACGTGGAGGGAATGTGGGAGACTGCAAAGCACCCCATCCTTGTCATGTTTCCATAACGTTCACGCACGATTGTGCATTCCTCACTTCTCATACTGTTCATTCCAGTCCTGCCCCTGACTCCTTGACACTGTCCTACAGAGCCAAGGAAAACAGGACAACTGCCCTTTGCCCGCCTCCAAAGTAGTCCGCCTACGTCTAAACCATTGCCTCCTGAGGACGGGGAATTGCACGTAAGTGGTGAGGATGTATGCAGCTGCAGCCCCCAGGTAAATTTTCAAACACACAGCTTCAGCATTGGGAGGGTACCTGAGGACCTGGGTGCTCTGACTGCCGTATATACACGCACTTTGTTTTGAAAGAGTCTTGCTCTCTTGCCCATGCTGGAGTTGAGCAGCATGATCACAGCTCATTGCAGCCTTGAACTCTTGGGCTCAAGAGATCCTCTCACCTCAGCCTCCTGAGTAGCTGAGACTACAGGTGCACACCACCACACCCACCTAATTTTGTAATTTTTTGTAGAGACAGGGTGTCACTAAGTTGCCCAGGCTGGTCTCAAACTCCTGGCCTCAAGCAACCCTCCCACTGAGCCACGGCTCCTGGCCCTCCTCAATGCTCCTAAAATGTTTCCACAATTACCCAGCCCCTACTTAGATACCGCCAGTCACACGGAACTCACTATGCCTACAAATAGCCTAGTTGTGTGTCTGAAAACTCTATCGGGCATTTATTGTTTCACATAGGGAATGAAAATGTTTTCATCTCCTTCTCTCGGGGAGGACTGTCCACAAGAGCAGTCAAGCAGCAAGAAAATCCTCTTCTGCTACAGAGACAAACGATTCTTAAATTCATTAATCACAGGTGCCATGAACTAAATGACTGTGTCCTCCCCAAATTCAAATATTGACACCCTAATCCACAGTGTGATGGTATTTGGACGTGGGGCTGTTGGAAGGGAATTCGGGTTAGGTGAGGTCGTGAAGGTGAGGCCCCACGATGGGATCAGTGCATGCCATTACAATAAGTGGCGAAGCCCAGGATCTCTCTCTTTCTCCACGTGCCACTCAGAAAGACCAGGTAAGGACATAACCAGGAAGAGGGCCTCACCGGGAACCCACACAGCCTGGCAGCCTGACCTCAGCCCTGCGGCCTCCAGAACTGTGGGAAGGTAATGGCTGGTCCAGGCTGACCAAGACCACAGAAGTCCTCCCCGCTCCAGCCTGGGATCTGGAATGCTGAGTACATCCTTTTGTGTTTTCACCACGAAATAACAAAAATCTCCAAAATGCTTTCTAAAAATAAAAATCTTGCAATTAGGAATGAATCATGAGATAAAAGAATTCACTTAACTCTCTTGGCGAAAAAATGATGCCTTTGTAAACCTCTTCTTATTATGACTTGTTCTCTGAAGGAACCACACATCCTGAGTTTATGGAGCCCTTGTTCCAGAATGTTTAGAAGGTGGTGAGAGTGGGGGAGCCAACAGTGACCACACTGGCCGTGGTCTCAGGAACCGTTTACCACGGCCTGGGCTGCCAGAGATGGTATTACTCAGGATGCCGGAGAAACCGCTGCTTGTCAAAAGTACTGCTGATGCTTTTATTAAACAAAAGAGGAAACCTACGCCTGAGACCAGGAACCAAAGTGGCTCCAAATTTTGCTTTGGCTACAGGAGCATGTCTCCATCTCTAACGAAAATAAACAGAATCGTTCTGTATTTCTCAGTGTCTTGGAGAGAAAAGCTTATTTGTTGCCAAATGTTTAGTGGAGCCCGGTCGACCTACAGAACATCCAAAATCCTTTGGGTGCTTTAAAGGCAGGCCCGAGCTGACTACAGAAACTCCTTTATTCCTACAAACAAGTTCCTAGCTGCCAAATTCAATGGCCTCCTCTCAAACCTGTTCTTGTTTGTACGTGGTTGGCTACCTCCTCTGTGAAGCTCTTTCCTCCTCTTGGAAGTAAATATATCAAGAAGAGCTAGACTAGCCACAATTCACAACTTGAGTGTTTGTGAAACTAGCTGGCCAATGACATTTCTAGAAATCCTTTTACAAAAACTGATAGAAAGACGTTTTGCTGTTTGATTACAGGAAAAGGATAAAGTTACGCCTTTGCTTGCCTGTCTGTATAATTGGGGACAGGGTTGTGGTGTGTCCCGTACCTGGACTAGTTTACAGTTCCTGTAGAGAGAGGGCTCTGAAACCCAGCCCTGGATCACAACCCTGTACAGGGCTGCAGAGCGACGCATTCTCCAACTCCATGTACAAAAACTCACACGCTTGCCTGCAGCCTTAAGATTCAGTAGGCTTGGGAGCATGCTTTGGATGGACTTTGGCATCTCATAGTTGGCACCCGGAAGTGGCATAGTGCTGAGTCACCCTTTAGGCAGCCTCATTAGCAAACAACAGCAAGCAGGAGCCACTGTTTTGTGCAAGAAAAGCACAAAATAGATTCAGTGCACGGGTTCTTCACAATGGGAAATGCCCACTTACAGGACTCTCAGGACCACTTAAGTGGATTTTTCAGGGAGCCAGGAGTCCTGCAAAACCAGGTGAAAGCACTAACAAAAATTGTGGTGAATGGCTCGGTGTGATGGCTCATGCCTGTAATCCCAGCACTTTGGAAGGCCAAGGCAGGTGCATCACCTGAGGTCAGGAGTTCGAGACCAGCCTGGCCAACACTACTAAAAATACAAAAATTAGCCAGGTGTGATGGTGTATGCCTGCGATCCCAACTACTTGGGAGACAGAGGCAGGAGAATCTCTTGAGCCTGGGAGGAGGAGGTTGCACCGTTGCACTCCAGCCTGAGCGACAGAGTGAGACCCTGTCTCAAAAAAAAAAAAAAAAAAGAATGCGGTTAATGATGTTATGTGATTTTATTTAATGTCAGAGGCCATGGAGGTCTGAAGATATGCAAATTACATAAGACTTTTTAAATAAATGGTTCCATCCATTTATTTACAGGTGAGTATCCATAAAAATAAACAATTCAATAAAAATTCTTTGTGAGCTCATATTACAAGTCAGGCACTATTGTAGGAGCTGGCATCTGCCGGGGAAAAGACTGCCAAGATAGTCAAAGTGCCCTAGTGGCAAAGACAAATGATAAACAAGTTAACAAACAAACATAACTAAGTTCAAGCAGTGGTTAGGGCGACAACGGAAAAGGAGGCCTGGTGTGGTGGCTCACCTCTGTGATCCCAGCACTTTGAGAGGCCGAGGCAGGCAGATCACGTGAGCCCGGAAGTTCAAGCCCAGCCTGGGCAACATGGTGAGATCCTGTTTCTACAACAAAACACAGACATAAATTAGCTGGGCACGATGGCTTGCACTTGTGGTCCCAGCTCCTTGAGAGGCTGAGGTAGAAGAATGACTTAAGCTCAGAAGGTCGAGGTTGCGGTGAGCTGAGATCACTACTTGGAGGCATCTTCACACTCACTGCACTCCAGCCTAGGTGACAGTGAGACCCTGTGGAAAAGAGGAAAGAGGAAAGGAAAGGAAAAGAAAAAGAAAAAGGGGAAGAGAAAAGGAGAAAGAAAGAGAAAGCAAATGAAGGAAAAGAAACAGAGAATGATTATAGGGAAGTGAGTATGATTTTGTATATTATTGGGTTATTTTGTGTGTTTTTTAAACATCTACATAAATATCAGCTAGTTTTACATTTTTACTCAATATTATACTCTGGCATATTTATATTTTAGTATTTCTACATATTGTTTATTTCTTCTGTCTAATGACTGACTTCCCATCTTATAGATAAACCACATTTGTGCAGACATTTTCACTTTCTATGGATATAAAGACAGCCTCCAACCATTGCTGAATTGAACATCTTCACGTGTCTCTGAGCAAAGTTGCTCTGGGGTTCATTCCCAGAAACGGCATTGTTGGGTATAAGACATATGCATAATGTTTTCACCAATATGTCAAATTTGTTCTCAAAACGTTGGTCTCAGATACACTCTTACTAGTAGGATATGAAGGCTACCGTCTATGCATTCTTGTTAACGTGTGATATTAATCAGTTTATAACTTTTGTCAGTTTGATGGGCATATATTGATGTTTTATATTCATTTTAATTTTCATTTATCAGATTACCAGACATGTTAAACAATTTTTTTGATATGTATTTTGCATTTTTAGTTTCACCTTCTGTGAGTTGACTATTGATAACTACTGTCCAATTTTAATTGATTTCCTATCTTTTTCTTGAAAGTCAGAAAAATCTAAAGCAGAATCTGTAAGCCTACAACCTATGCGTTTATTTAGTTCCATTAGCAGGCAGTTCAGCAGGGATCTGTCGCATTTTTGCACTTCTTGCAAGGACAGGCATTCACAGTTGTTGAGCTGTACCGCCTTTTCAAGGGCGTGTGCATGGTAAACAGCCTTGGATGACAGAGATGCTGCCTTCATCTGGTTTGGAGGACATATTTAGTATCCAGTCTAATAAAGATAATATCTCCCTCTGTGACAAAAGTTGGGCAAGTGTACTTGAAGCCTTTTTAACAATATTGGGGTTTCCTGAGCTTGAGGTTTTCTTGGCTGCTATGTCAACCCACTGTTAGTGAAGCATCTACCTAGGCCCATGTTCATTGCTCCAGTGGAACTTTGGCGCTATGAGAAACCAGCACAAACATGAAGCTCACACTGCCTGCTGGGCCATGAGTAGCAGAATTCTTTGTCTCTGACCCAAGAGTCTCGTGACTTCTCATAGCATCCATAAAACTGCAGCACTTTAATTTGTCAGTATGCACGTAGAATAAAATCTCAGACTCCTCACAATTCCTGGCAGTGTCTCTTCTTTAAAAGAAATTCATAATTTTGATGTAATACACTATTTCTTTGGATTATTTCGTAAATACGTACCATTTCTCACACACTAAATCACAAGGATATGTTCCTATAGTTTCTCTCCTACTGTTACAGATTTGCTTTTAACATTTAGATCTATAGACTATCTGGAATTTATATGATGTGAGGCAGGAATCAAAGCCTTTTTTTCCACATAACAGGCCATTTTTTTAAACAGCATTTGATAAATATTGCATTCTTCACCACTGATTTTTTTTGTGTGGAGAGTTCCCACTATATTGCCCAAGTTGGTCTCTAACACCTGTGCTCAAGTTATTCTCCTGTCTCAGTCTCCTGTACCACTGATTTCTTGATGTCAAGTCAAAGATTTGCCATATTTCAAATCTTTATATATAAAAGGGCATGCTGCATATGCTCTTCATTCTGATTTGTCTATTCATCTGTTTCTATGCTATTACTATACCCTTTTAATTAATATACTTTTATAATATGTCTTAATGCAATGGATTGGGGATTCTTTTTCAAAATCATCTTAGTTAACTGTTGACGCTTGTTCTTCACTATATTTTTTTAGATAAAGTTTTTAAATTTTTCCAGTAAAATCTAGCTAGAGTTTTTATTAGAAATATTAAATTTGAATTGAGTTGGAGGGAATTGACATATAATGACATTTCTTTCCGCTTGTTTTGTTTTCTTTGAAGTTTTTAAAAAGTTTTAAAATCATGTATTTATGAAGCAAAAGCTAACATGCATAAAAATGCATTCTCTGATAAGCTAAATCTAAGATATTTAATTAAATGGTATTTTATATATTATTTTAATTTTTATATATTATTTTAATCTTAGCTTTGCTGCTTATTAGCTGAATGACCTTAATTGACCTAATTACATAATCTCCCAGTGCTTCAGTTTCCTCATCTTTAAAATATGTATAATATTACCTACCACACATGGCTATGATGAAGTTTAAATGAGTTAATATTCATGAAGCCTTACACCAATGTCTGCTGCTGTGAAAATGTTTTAAAAGCATGGTTAAATAACTACTGAAATAATCATGGGATTTTTCTCCTAAACTCATTAATATGGCATTTACTTTGTAGAGTTTTCTTTAAACTATGGATATTCCTACGTTTAAGGGATATATCAAGCTTGATCCTATTCAATTCACTTATTTACTACTCTGTTGGATTCAACAATGTACAATTGTATTTTGGAAATTTGCAGCTTGTTTAGAAATAAAATTATCTTACCATTTTCTTTTCTTCCATGGTGCTTAACTTTAAAAATATTACAGTAGTCTCATAAAATGAATTAGGCAGATTTTAGTCCTTTTATGTTTTCTGAATCAACTTATATAAGAAACAGATTGTATATTTCCTGAATTTTTGGAAACACTAACTTGTAGAACATTCTGCTCCTAGAGCTTCACTTGTCGGGAGAGAAGTAAGGAGAGAATGGTTGATGACAAAGATCTCCAAGCCTGTAACAGATATAGAATCCATTACTTTCTTATGATCCATTCTGTTGCTACTGATATCTAATTTAAATTCACTGCAGTGAGAAAACATCGTATACATAATGTTGATCCTTCATGTTTTATGAACTCTTTTTCCTGACCTCATTCATACTGAATTTTAGGAATATTATCATATGTTCTGTTATTCCCTATGTATTTGTGTTGGTTGGTGCATAAACTCTCTGTCTCTCTCGGTCTTTTTGTATGTGTATATTACAGATGTATAATTATATATAGAATGTATACACACATTACAATTCCAGGCAGAGATTCTTTGTAATGAGTTATTCACCAACTACCTGAAGTGTTCAGCACTTAAAAATAGGGGGTTTGCCACTGATCTCTTTAGATTTCTATTTCTAAGGTCTATAGAAATTTATATGTAAGATATACGTATAACATACATAAAGTTATACATATATAATATTAATAAAGAAAAAATAAAGCTAACTCTTGCGCTATGCTCTGTTAATTAGTACCAGCAAACAAGTATTTGTAATCTGTTCTTCATTCCACATGTGTATTACTTATCCCCTTCCCATTTCCACAGGAAGTCATCCATGTAATGATCACACACGTGTCCCAGCTGAACAGTGGCGCTCATCATTAACCAGTAAGAAAAGGGCCCACGTCAGCCAATTAGATTCTTCACTGGTGCTCTTGCTTTGACCTAAGACAATTCAAGATGAATAGGTAATTCAGAATGCTCTTCAAGTTTTAATTCCAGGATAGTTTATTAACTGGTTCTTCATGCCTGTAACTGCACACACTATATACTTGCCACTTTAAGCTAAATTTTACAAAGTCCATAAACATATTTAATTAGAGAGGGGGTCTCACACTGTTGTCCAGGCTGGAGTGCAATAGTGTAATCAGAGATCACTGTTTCCTTTAAATCGAACTCCTAGGCTCCAGTGATTTTCCTGCCTGTCTCCTGAGTATCAGGGACTACAGGCATGCAGCACCGTGCCCAGCTTTTTAAATTTTTTTGTAGAGACAGGGTCACCCTATGTTTCCCAGGCTGGTCTCAAACTCCTAGCTTCAAGCAATTCTGCTGCCAAGCCTCCAAAATCCTTGGGTTTACAGGTATGAGCCACTGTGACCACACAAAATGCTATATTTCAGAAACATTATCAAAAGTTAAGATATCAAAACAGGGAATGTCATTGATTTCTAGAAAATGTTCATCTGTATGCCATTTGGTTTAAGATTATTTGAAGATCTAAAAAAAGTGACATTCCACAATTTTAGATCACTCTTAAACATATAAACCATCCTCAAAAATGTAAGTAGGACAGCAAAAAAAAAAATCAATAGAATATTACTAATGTTTAAAACTTAAGTATGACACAGTTTTTATTGATAAATTTTATATAATTGTTTTGTATATTCAGAAATGACAAAAGCAGAAAGCCAGTTTTCTTTTCATAACCTTGAACTTCAACTTCTAGATTCCTATTATTTTTGTCTTTGATGATGGGAGATTGCAGCCGTCATATCCCCTGGTGACCCCAGCAGTTTCCATCTCCTGGCAGTCACACATTCATATAATCCCTCTCACTGAGTGTGGGCAAGACCTGTGACTTGCTTCTAACCAATAGGTGATGGCAGAAGTAATGGAAGCCACTTCTGTGATTATGTGCTGGAAGCCTGTAGCTTACTGGATGGGATTAGCATTCACCGGTGTGGGCTGGGGACAGTAAAGGCCAGTGTTGGAGAAGCCGGCGTGGGTATGTCAGTGATGTCCAGGGCCTGAGGGCAGCCTCCAGTGGACCACCAGTGAAGAGCCAAAGTCCTCAGGAATACTACCTGAAGTCACTGAATCCTGCCAAGTCCCTGAAGGAGCTTGAGAGCAGATTCTCCTCCAGCTAATTCTCCAGGTGACAGTGAAGCCTGGGAAACTTCTTGAAACTCTGAGCAGAAGACCCAGACCAGCCACACCCAAATTCTGACCTTGGAAATGTTAAGATACTAAATATGTGTTTTAAGTTGCTAAGTTTGTGTTAATTTTTTATGCAGCCATAGAAAACTAATACATAGATAAATGTGATCCGTGGAGTAGAGTATCCTTTTTGGGATCTAAATTTTTTTTATTTCTCTGATTTAGAGGGTATTAAAGATGAAAGATATCTTTACACTCCAGTGGGATGAATATGATGACAGAAAATACAGGTGGTTCACCAATTGCTGAACCAAATGGAATTGAATTGCTTGACTTGGGTGGACCTCAAAATGGGAAGCCCAAGAAAGCTGTTCCCATAGAGCTAAAGAAGGCCCTTGGTCAGTGGCTCTTGACAAAGCCACTAAATAGATGCTAGCAGTAAATAATGGGGTAGGGGATGGGAGATGCTTTCCTAAGAGTTTCTCGATAAAATGTAAGTTATAAAATATAAATATGTTTACTTTACCTTTAATAAAAATAAGGTTAAAATTGTGATTCATCCTAAGGAAAAAAATTAATAAAAAATAATGAAATGTTGGGTTGAATTGAACATTTTTTTCTGATAGTATATTATCGAAGTATAGAATTTCTTACTTTATGTTTGATATTTTTAATAACATTTGTACATTTTTGCAAAGAACGTCCATGTTTCAACAATTTTCCATGATCTTTCTGAACTCTGTGGTGATAGAGTCATTCTGTCTAACTTAGCTATTATTCACCAGTGCTGTTTCTTCCTCTTTTCTTCAGTTATGAGTTGGTCTAGACTGATAACATCCATTTGTCACTGAGTTTGTTTTGAATTGTGGAATTCTTTTATATCACTTTTACTGATTTCATGAAATATTGCATCCTTTATAGCAGTCATCTTTTTACCTTGCAAAAGTTTTGCATTTGTTTCCATTATATTGTTGCATAACTGCCAATTTGCAAAACCACACCCCATTTCATTGCAAAGACAGTTTGTAATATGTAAGCATAAATGTGAAAACTGCAAGAGCAGGGATTTTTGTCTGTTTTGCCCGTAGCAATCTCTTACAAGACCTTAATGCAAAAACATCAATTCCTACCTTGAAATTTGCTATGCTTCCTATTTCTATTCCCAATAAGCCCACAATTTTCTTTTCTATTGATCTCTATCAGGATAATTCCCAAGCCTCTGGAAATACATACATATTGGTGTTAAGTTGATTAACTGATTTGTCTTGTAGGGATGCAAGGGAAGAATTACTTTAAACCTTCTTGAAATTTCAGCCCACCTTATAGAATAGCCATGATGAACCAAGGAAACATCCATACTTTATTGTCAAGCATCAACTAATAAAACCAATAAATGTATGGATCTATTTGTTCATTCCTGAATTTTACAGTTCAGGTTTATCAGATCTAAACTTATAAACAAGATAAATTAACATAACATATATGTTGCATGTAATATCATTTCTTTTTCCACAGCAATCTTATTACCAAAACAGCAGGGGTTCAGTCAACATCCTGCGACTCACTGCACAGAAAGCCAATCACTGAAACAACAAGTGTTGCCAAGGAAGAAGGTTTTAACCAGGTGCTGCAGCCCAGGAGACGGGAGCTCAGTCTCAAATCCATCTCCCTGGTGGACTAAGGTTAGGAGGTTTACACAGCAGGGAGAAAAATGTAACAATGTGTGAGAAAACAGAAACACAGGAGGGGTAAGGAAGCAATCCTAGTGAATGAGGGGCTTGGCATCTCCTTGTCTGGATGCAACTGGTGAGTTTCAGTTCTTTGATTCTTTTTCTTGAGAGGCCTGGGGATCCTTTCCTGAGGAAAAAACTCAGATAAAACAAATGTAAGTTTCAAACTTTAAGACCAGGAAGATCAATTACTATGTTTATCTAAGAAACAACTGTCAATAAGACTATTAGATCAGTTTCAATCTTCCTCTTTTTTCCATTTCCATGTTCACTGTTTTTTAGTATCTGGCACAGTGCTTGGCACAAAACAGCTTCTTAATAAACAGTTGTTGAATGGAATTGTCAAAATAAGTTTAATCTCTTAAGGTACTGAATTCATTGTATGTGCTAGTAGCGCTGAACTTCTCTGTGTCACCTTGAACAAAAATGCAAATTTACCTGTTAAAAAAATGTCACAGAAGAGAAGGACTCCAGGAAAGCATTGCACTTTGCACCATGTGTTGAAGGAGGTCACATGTCATTATTCTGTGGAGCCAATTCACATTTAGCATGCACAAGTCAGATTCTTATTTAAATACTGACATAAATACACATAATTTTCTGATGATTAAATATGAGCAACGACAGGGGAAACTTGATTACCATTTAAAACATTTGGCCCTGGTTCTGGGAGCAGTCCAGATCTACCTACTAGATGAACTTACCATCAATGTAGTTCATTAGTTTCCTTGATTAGAACACAGCAAGGCCCAAATCAGAATCTGAATTCCTGTGGAGACCACGTTATCGTCACTTAAAACCATGGCCAGCTCCTAACTCCAAACAGCAATTCTGAGTCCTTGGTCTTAAGAGGCCCTGAGGGAGAAGAGGGTGCACTTTTAAATTAAACCTGTCATTACGGCTGGAGAAACAATCACAGCTGTAATGACTGTTACTCTGCACTTGGAGGACTTCTTTTCTGCAATTAAAGCTAATCCAAAAACAAAACATTAAACAATTTTTTAAGTATGGTGCCGGGATAAAATTTTTCTTGGGTACAGTTCAACTGAAAATATATTCACCAGGGCAAAGTGATGTCTTTATGAAAAGCTAGTGCTAACCCATTAGATTTATGGGTAGAATTGGTAGAAATAGTTTAAGATTCAGTTGTCATCTGCAAAATAAAAGTGGCAGCTACATTATTTACTATATGACCAAAAAAAAAAAAAATTATGGAATTAGATCCCAGGCCCAATTTTAACAGAAATTTTCAATCCCAGAAAAGTAAGAGGATAATGAGTCCTGTTCTCTTTCACTTCCACAGAACGGAATAATAATGCAGTGTTTCCTTTGTTTTGCCCTTGCTGTTTCTGTTCTTAGCTCAACTGCAAATTGATTTTTCTCATCGAGTAATACGAAAATATTAAATTCTGGTTATTTTAGTCAGAGAGAAGAATATTTCTTATTTCCATGGTAAGCTTAATATATTACGCATTTAGTATCCCTAAGCTGAGATAAAATAAATATTCCAATCAATTACTTCTCATTGTCAGGCTACTACAATTCTGTCTTTTCCTGGAATAGTAACAGAGGCATTAAAGGTTATTAAACTTTTTGACAAATATAAGATAATACAGATCAACTTAATTCATTTTAAGAAATTTCAATTATAAAATATCACAAAGGCAAACGAAAAAATGTAATAAAATTGTTAATAAAGTTTGAAGTAAAGTTTTTTAAATATTCATTTCCATGTAAAGCTTTTTATTTCACATTTATATTTGGAAAATGATTTTTTTTTACTATAAAAATAAAATGTCTGATTATTTACTGAATTATTTTCTAAATGAATGGTTTGTTATAAGTGAACATAGGCTAAAACGTCAAGGATGGCTTTGATATTTTTGAAGCACAGAAGTGATATTGTATCTTTCTCAGCACATGATATTGGGAGCACACGATGGAAACATTTTAATGAAAAAATCCTCCATTCTGCAACACTAATAAATAAATTTTTATCTTTTTCAATAAACATATATTTTCTTCATTGTCCAATCATAGCATGCTATAATGTTTTATTCTGCTTTCTTTTCCAATATGGTAGCATTTTTCAATGTTTTTGTGTAAGTTCATAATTTCCACGTAATATTTGTATAATATTCAGCTAATTTGACGTTCCATTATTTATTTAACCAGGTGTCTATTATTGAACATTCACTTTGTTTCACATGTTTCATTATACTTGTTATTAAGTAAATAAAAACTAGATGTCTTGCACACTTTTGATGAAACTATCATCAACTGGACAAAAAGTTATGGCAGAATATTTAGTGAATGTCCATTAAGCTCAGCTCTATTCTCAAGCCTCCAGCAATTGTTCCCCTATTCTCAACTGCATGACCTCCTAATGGAAGCTTTGCAGCAAACAGGGTTTGGCAGGGAACATGGGTGGAATCCACATGCATTCATTCTCAGCCCTTTGAAAATCATTTTAAATGTAGGCCTATTGATCGTGACTCAGCCCTGTCATTGTTGATGGACTACAGCATGCTTTTGTACATAAATCAGCTTGGAGAAAAATGTAATTTAAAGGGCTTGCATGTGCTGAAAATCTTTTTAAAAAGAAAGAGAGAGGAAAGAGAGAGAAAGGAAAGAAAGAGAGAAAGGAAAGGAAAGGAAGAAAACAAGCAAGAAAGAAAGAGGAAGGAAGGAAGGAGGGAGGGAGGGAGGGAGGAAGGAAGGAGGCAAGGAAAGAAGGAAGGAGGGAGGGAGGGAGGGAAGGAAAGATTAGGCTGGGAACGATGGCTCACACCTGTAACTCCAGAGCTTTGGGAGGCCGAAGTAGGAAGATGGCTTGATGAGTTACAGACCAGCCTGGGCAACACAGCGAGATCCCATCTCTACAAAAATATATATATATTTTAATTAGCTGGGCATGGTGACACATGCCTGTGATCCTGGCATTCAGGAGGCTGAGGCAGGAGGATTGCTTGAGCCCAAGAGGGCGAGGCTGCAATGAGCTATGACCACATCACTGCACTCAGCCTGAGTGACAAAACGACACCTTGTCTCTAAATAAAATAAATAACATTATGAAATACTTAGGTGTGCATCTAGAACTTTTACTCATGCTTTCTCCCACTCTTGCGCTAGGAAAAAAAATACCTAAGGAAACTTTCTACAAACTTACACTCATGGGGAGAGAACCGTGTCTTACACACGGCAGCTATTGTGAATGTAACCAGAGGACCATGAAGCGAGCAGACGCATCAGGTGCTGTCCTGTAGTGAAGACCTACAGATCCTGCATGAAACAGGGGAGGTCCCGTTAGTGCCACCAGTGAGCCGTATGGATGAGCTCAGAGGTCAAACCTTGAGTCAGCCAAACATTCTAATGCAATGTCCGGTCCCCGTGATGGAGGGATAGAGGGACAGAAGAAGAACGGAAGCGGGGGGAGGACACCACTGATCTCTTCTTAGGCTGAATAGCTGCCTAGGTTCACAGCCATTAATTGTGACTGCATTTCTAAAGCTCGCCCAACAACCACCCACACAAAGGGCTATCGGAGCATCAACTGCTGAGTGGGCCGGAATTAGCGTAGCTCTCCCTGGTTACATCAAGGCTTAATTTTACTCTTCTCTGTATCTAGCCAGCTCATAATTATCCGCTCTAACGGGTCTCACAGGGAGGGAGTGGGAGTGGGTAACTGTGAACAGGTAATACCGAAGAGCAAAAAGTACAAAACAGTTTCCATTAGGCTTTCCCGAACATCGTATGATTAAGAAGGAACTATGTTTATCTTTCTAATTATGTTTTGCTTAGACTGCTTTTTTCAAATTCCCATGCCAGTGGAAAAGCCATTTCATATTGCAGAGAGCAGGGGAAAATCTTCAAGGTAAAATTCACAAAATTGGTAAACAACAAACCTGAAGTGTTTTTGCAAAAAGGTAGCTTCATCAGTGTTCCCACTGCATAGGTGCCAGCCTGTTAACCCTTCCCCAGACACCCATTGCTCTCCTTGCTCCCGGTCTCCCTCCTCTTCAGCCCTGGAGCCAGCAGGGAGGTGGCTTTGGAGGCCAGGGCTAAGTTTCCACCACTGTCCTGGCCCACACGTAGTTCCCGTGCTGAGGCATGGGTGGATGAGGGTGTTCCCGCCACGTCACCACTGATCTCTGAAGAATTTCAGCAGGGCTGTGAGTATGGTAACCTCCTGAAAGGAGGAGTTCAGAGTGAGGTACCGACGGCAGGTGTTTGCGCTAGTGATCCACAGGCAGTAGATCCAAAGCAGCGCCATACCCATAGATGGCCTTCCAAGGAGCCATGCGTGCCGCAGACAACAAGGCTTCCCATGTGGGCATGTCACGGTGCCCATTTCACCTGGGCTGATGTTCTGAGGGCTCCGTCTTGACTTGCTGGCACTAGTGACCAGCTGCAGCTGACTGCAGAGCAGCCCCATTCATCTGCATACGGCCGATTTCCCCCGTTTCCCCATCCACACCCCACAGCCACCCTATTCCAGTATCAGGAACCCTCTTTGGTCCTCCCCTGCCCCAAACTACAGTCTAGCTGGGTCTCCCCATGAGCCCTCCTCAGCTGATGTGACTCTTCACTGTGAGTTCTTCCTCTTTTTCCATTCAGGTCTTGGCATAAACTTTATTCCTTCCCTCTGTTATCAATTCTAAGCATCTTATCTGCTGTCAATAAAATGCAGCTTTTGCAAAGGAAATTGTTTTACCTTTCAAAAGCATTGGTGGAGGGGATAACTTCGGAAACCTATTTTGGAAGAAAAGCAAAAATCCCAACTTGTCTTTTTTCTCTTTGCATTTCTGATGTCACATTCCAAGCTCCCCTTGGCTTGGCAGTGCGGCCACCTGCCCGTCCAGGAAATAGGACGTGAGGTACAAGAAAGTCAGAAAGGAAATACGTGGAAATAAACATTGACTCTCTGATTCCAGCCGAGACAATTCTGAAACAGATCTCTTGCTATCCCTCTGCCTCTAACCCTTCGGTGGCATCCCCGCCTCCAAGGCACTAAGGCCCCCGTGCCCCGTAACCTCCGCCTGAGCGTGCGGTTCAGCCGCACCATTTTCCACTGTACAAAAGCGCCATGTGTTGAAGCCAGTACTTTTGGGACACTCCTGTTCAGAGGCTGTGGGCTTGGAAGCCTGACTGCAGACTGCAGGGCCATATTCATCAGTGCAATATTTTGGTCAAGTTTTTAATGTGAAACCTTATTTTTGCCAAAAAATTCAAACTAAATGTTATTACTTGCCCCATCCTTTCAATTTGTTCCTTTATGGATTAAAAAAAAACACCAATGCTCTCAAAATAGTAAAGCACACCCAAGAGTTTCTGCGTCTGTGTAGCTCCCTGGGTCTGTATCGTAAGTAGTGGAAGCTTAGTAGATTTCTCTTTCACAAGCCCTTTCTTAGCCCAAAGGGAAGGCGATTTTTACTTCAGATAAGTTCATATTTTCCACATCAAGAAAGGCACACTAGCCATAGATCTGACACTTTTAAATATCAACTTTACAAGGTAAGAGTGGGAGGATAAAAATGTACTAGGTTAGTCGGTGATTTTATATAATAAATGTTTCTCAATAAAAATGATCTCTTTTAACAAAGGATTAAGTCCAATATCTATCTTTCAGGCTTTACTTCCACCATGATTCCCCCATATACTTATTACAGGTAATTTAATTCATATTTTGTGGAAAAGAAATAGAACATGTCTGCCTAGGCACATTTCAGAAGGCCACTGTCCTATTACTCAAATGGCACTCTCCGGGGGATGCAACGGAATGCATGTCATTTTACCCAACACTGACCCAGCGAGGCAGGTTCCTATGTGGGGTCTTTTCCATGCCCTCCTGAAGTGTGCTACTTGGCATTTTTTATTCAGAACCTTCAGATAAGCCCACTCAAGACAATGTAGGTTGCAGTTTTAATCCTTAAAACTGCAGGTCACGTGAGCACCTTGGTCATGCGGGAACGCTCTAATTCCAATCTCCTGACCGTGTTCGCCGGTCTTCTCATCACATGCAATCGGCTGGAATTTAATTCACCTTTACCATGCACTCAGCTAGAATTTGATTCCGTTCAGGAGCAACGTCGAAGTCGGAGCCTGAGCGTTTCTCTAGTGTGACACCACTGAGGATTAGCCAAGGCTGGATTCTAAGTTCAGAGACCAGGAGCCGGAGGACAGAAAGTCCCGGGTAGGAAAGGACAGCTGAGAGTAAGGTTGGCTCGCATGCGTAAGGCTGCCTCATCCCCTTCACAGCTATGAAATTCTGAAAGGCTGGCTTACTTTGGAAAGTTCATCTTTCCTTTAGTACACATTACATTTTGCAAAAAAAGGAAAAAAGAGGTTTATATGGAAAATGTCTATACAAAAGTCACCATGGCGTATATTATAAGTGCATACATATTACATAAGACATAAAGAGAGAAATAAAATATGGCTCATATTTCTTCCTTTGGGCAGATTCCAGCACCTGCCCCCCACCAAGTGCTCTGCCATTCAATCCCTACTTGGTTCAGCTCCTTTTGGAAGACGTGAGGCTGGCATGCCTGAGATGTGCAGACGTCCTCAGGAGGTCCTGCGCTGAAGCACTGTCAGAATTTTACATGAGCACGAGCCACCTTTCATGTGAGGAAGGGGAGAGCCCCAGCAGAACCTCCCACCGGGGCTGAGAGCCTACCGAGTGACAGGTGAAGAGCAGAAGTCCTGGGGCAGGTTGCCTGCTTCCATCCCACCTTTGCCACTCACTAGCTGGACCGGACTGGGAATGTTTCCTCCTTCAGGATAACAATGGCACCTTCCTTATAACGATATTCTAGGAATTGAATAGTGCCGTGTTAGTCCATTTGCGCTACAGGAACAGAATACCACAGACTGAGTGAATTAAACAGCATGAATTTATTTTCTCACAGTTCTGGAGGCTGAAAGTCCAAGGTCAAGATGCTGGCAGGGTTGTTTTCTGGTGAGATCTTTCTTCCTGGCTCACAGTGAGAGAGACCACCTTCTCACTGTGTCCTCATGTGGCCTTTCCTCCGTGTGTACACACTCCTCATGTCCCTTCCTCTTATCTGTCCTATTGAATTAAGACCCTTCCATTAAGACCTCATTCAACCTCGATGACCTCCTTAAAGGCCATTACCTTAGGGGTTAGGGTGTTCACGTATGAATTTAGGGGACACAAGTCACCCCCCAATGAGTATATATACAGTGCTCAGTACACTAACTTCACAATAAACACTACCTCTATGTGATGGACTTTTACTGTTCTCTCTGACACATATATGAGTGCCAATGTTTCTTTTTTTTGGCTGACGAAAATTCTAGTTTATAAGTAAAGGCACATCTACATGAGCAAACCCCAATGAATGCATTTAACCAAAATGACAGGGAGTATAATTTTGTTACTAGTGGGATGACCTAAACGGGACGTATGCATCTTACCCATTAATTTATGGAATACACGGTGAAAGGCACTTGACGCTGTCATCTCCTGTCATACATGTGTGTATGATAACATGTATGGTAACATCGAACCATGACATACAGGCCGAGTCCAGTCCACGGCTTGCTTTTGGACAGCATGTGAGTTAACAACACTTTCTCACATGTCTAAGTGTGGCAAAAGGAACAAACGAGCAAGAACACACACGGCCACGAGAAGAACAGATGACAGGGACGTCAGGCGACTCACAAAGCCTGACATCCTTGCTATCTGGCCCTTACTGAAAGAGCTTGTGGACTCCCACGCCATGGAAGCAGTTTAGCCCGAGCCAGCCCTTCAGACAGATCCATTTCTTATAACGTGAACGCCTCAGCTGCCGTCTGTTCTGAGAAAGGTTCACTTACTGCCTCCAACACTTCCTCTTAGCCTCATTTATTTTGAGGAGTAGCAGTGCTAACGCCCCTGGCATGCCTCACCATCTTCGGAGAAACCCGCTGACATGGCTGCACCTTTTCTTGGTGACTGGGACCCAGCCATGGCCTCCGAAGCCAGTGAGGCCCCGCGTCTCTCTTGTTAGTCTCGTCCTGAGAGCTCTTAGGATCAGGCCAGAGCGTTCCTTCTTGCTGTCACTGGTCTGTCCACCTTTGAATCCTCTTCCTCTCCTCCTGCTTCCAATATGTCATGAGCTGGGAAAAGAAGGACAAAGAAACAAAGTATTGTTGAAGAACACTTCTGTATGTCAGATTCCCTTCGATTCTTTTCATATCTTAGCTTCTTTCATTCCCATGATAGAGCTTCAGACACAGACGTAACTATTTCTCCTGTTGGATTTTAAAAATGGACCCCTCAGAAGAGTTAATTTACTTGAATTCAAGCCCAAGCCCTCCTGGCTCCAAAATTCAAGGCCTTTCATCACAGAAATCAAAAGGCCTGGCTCGCTTGAACTGTACGTAACATAAGGGTAAACAGACTAAGATGACACTTTTCTAAATAAAGTGCCCAGGACTGAAGTGTTTTCAGACATCTGTTTTGTTTTCTTCTCTGTTCTTAGCTGTGTTCCAGATAGTTCAGTTGTCTGCTGACTTCCAAGTTCGTGCAATGTTGTGGTAACACTTTGCTTGTTCAAATATATCCTTGGACCGTTCATCCAATACACTCATTCGATGTAAATGGGAGAAAGTACATATATTTGTGATTCTAGAGAAGGCCAAAAATGAAGCTTGTTATGCGATTTATGAATATATATGTACACATATTTATATGCGTATGCAGTTAACGTACAGTTACACACACACATGCATACACACACACAGTGTCCTCTGTAACACTCCCTGGAGACTCTGAACACAGCTTTCTGTTTGCTTCTGTTCCACTCTCTCAGTCTTTCCCCTGGGCCAGGTTTTAACTTACCCCCTGAAATACGCCTGACTGCCGCCCTTCCTCTGAGCCACGGAAACAACGCAGGGCCTTGTGCCTCGTGATGCTGGCCGAAACCAACAGGAGAAATGGAATCATCATCACTAGAAAGCAGGCACTCAAAAAGAATACGCCTTAACAGATAAATTGTTTTGGAGTCTCTTTAAATCACCTAATACCAAACTCCCTGACTGGCTAACCACTTTAATTTTTTTGTCGCTGCTACATAGATGCAATGTATGGTTGTGCCGCGTTGCGGCAAAAATTTGAATAAAAACGCAAATAACAAGGTCAGCACCACAGCAAATTCACCACGGGATCCAGCTCCCGGCAAAGTCTGACAGAGTCTCCCGAGGGCAGGGAGGAAACTGGGCTTACACAGGGGTTGCAGGTGCAAAGGCAAGAAAGATGGGGGGCTATTTCTCACCAGCGTTTTTCAAAAGCAGCTCACGCCTGGTAGTATGTGAGGGATACATACTGCAGTGGAAATTTATCTTAGTTGTCTTTGCATGTGTGTGTGTGTTTTGTTTTTTTTTTCCCCCCAGTGACAAGCATGTGGGTCTCATCCTCTCTTGACATAAAGTTTGGATTCCAGGTAGAAAGCAGAGAGTCAAGACATTCCTTTTCTGCATCTGGGGTTCTAGGGTGCTTTGCTAGGGAAAGCCAACGGAGTGGGAATGAAGGTATTCAGAGATGCTAATCAGAAAGAGAGATGGGCCAGGCATGGTGGCTCATGCCTGTAATCCTAACAATTTGGGAGGCCAAGGTGGGCAGATCATTTGAGCCCAGGAGTTCGAGACCAATGTGGGAAACATGACGAAATCCTTCCCTACAAGAAATACAAAAATTACCCAGGTGTGTGGCATGTGTCTGTAGTCCCAGGTACTCAGGAGGCTGAGGCAGGAGGATCGCTTAAGCCTAGAAGGTTGAGGCTGCAGTGAGCTGAGATCGTACCACTGCACTCCACCCTGGGTGGCAGGGTGAGACTCTGTCTCAAAACAAAAAGACACACACAGAGAGAGATATATTGTTTCCTTATAGAAAGGTGTAGAAATTGCCAAATTTCCTCAACAGCAGAGGCCTCTGCCTCAACCTAAGGAAAGCCTTCAGAGAAGTGGAGCCACTTCAAGGGGGGATTTTTCTGGGGTCCACCAGGAGCATAAACTCTAGGCGCTGTGTCTCCCAGCACCAACAAAGTTCCTGGAGCAGCTACGCGAGAGGTCCCACTCTCAGGGATTAAGAGGACACCGGGTATCACCATGACAACCAAAAGATAAGAGAGAGTTCTTTCCCCGTTTTCTCAGCACCACGAGAAATTCTCATGTTCGTGCTGACCCTAGAGAAAGACAGCAGTCCCCAGGAATGACTGAGCTGGAGTTTCAGAGTCAAATCATTTTGATTTTAAAACAATTTTTAAAAACAGGATATGTCTTCTCCCTCATTCAAGGGCATAGCTATGCACTTATGGGTTCTTCCCATATGTTTCCATCAGGGGATTCTTCCAGCCCCCAGTGGGGTTGTTGCCGCTGTGGACCAGGGACAGTGCAATTGCAGTCAGAGAAGGCAGCAGCCTGTCCGCGCGACCCTCAGAGTGGCCCTGATCGGCGGGCATTAGGGAACAATGGCATCTCCTTCATACCTCCCAGTTCCCCTTTACAGCTTACAAACTCCACAAAGGGCGCCCTTTGGTGTCATTATCAGCCTTCACTTCCACATTCCGAAAAAATGTCTAGTTTAAATAACATGTGCAGACACAAACACTGCTGACCCCCTGCTGGCAGCGCCCCAGCAGGGCCTCTGCCACCATGCTGAGCTAGTCACTGTTTTCTCAGCCCTGCCACTCCTCTCAGGCACCTCTCATCCTCGAGGCGCTGTCCCTCGGGGACCTTCATGCTGCCCTTGGCCACCTTTCCTGGTGGCACCCCCCCTCAAATTCTCTCTGCTCACCCCTCGCTTCTCAAAACAAGTGACTTTGCGGAGTCTAATTCCCTTAGGGCTTTGTCCTAGGGCTAAAGCACGCTGAGAAGTAAAACAGGGAAGACAGTGCTTTAATCAAGACTCTTCAGCTTCCACAAGCTGCAAACACAAACTGAAATCCCTCACAGAATCTAAGAAATAGGTTGACTAAAACTTAGAAGGGTTAGGATAAAGTCAGGCTTAAAAACAACACAACCACCTCCCCCCACCCCAACCTCTGCTTCCATCTCTTGTACAAGAGCGCAGTTTTCATGGCCCTGTGGCCGCCGCCCGCTTCCCAGTTGTCCATGTGATCGCTTCCCCATCTCAAAGGGGCTGATTCCTGTAGTTCCCGTAGAGCACACCCACTCAGGCACGCGCACTTGCAGGTCCCCGTGCACATACAACAAAACACACAAAGAAACCCAGGAGGATTCGAATGGGCTCGGCTTCGTCATGTGTCCATTCATAAGCCAACTGGGACCAGAAGGAAAATGAATTACGATTGGGTCACGTTAGATGGGGTGAAATGGTTCCGTAAGAACGTGGAATTTCCCAATATAGCCAGGTGGCTACATCAAGTATATTATGAGAGAAAGAATTCCTATCAGATAATCACCTATACATCTATATGGCAGCATTCTGGGCTGTCTTCTGAGCCAAACAGTCATTAAGGAACAGCTAGACATCTCTTGTGAAGTTAAAAGTGCAGGCTGAGAGCAATACTAAAGGACGCCATTTGCAATCATACAGAAGCTGCGGGGGGAGCTGGAAGACACAAAGGAGGTAACTTTTCCTTATGCCAGGCAGACAAGAGCCCTGCAGGTCGGGCCACTTTGAGGGCTTCTGACCTGCACCACTCAGAGACGCTGCTGCCCTCTGACTGTCATCAGGCTGACCCTGGCCCACAGCAGCACAGGCCCATCGGAGACTGGAGGAGCCCTCTGATGGGAACAAATGCAAGAACCCTGGCCATTATGTGCTTGTGTGAGACTGTTCCACAGCCTAAAGGTAGACAATACACCGTATTTTTAAAAACAAAAGCCCATTGATGATAGACTGGACAGGGAAAATGTGGTACATATACACCATGGAATATTATGCAGCCATCAAAAATGATGAGTTCGAGTCCTTTGTAGGGACATGGATGAACCTGGAAACCATCATTCTCAGCAAACTGACACGAGCAGAAAATCAAACACCGCATGTTCTCACTTATAGGCGGGTGTTGAACAATGAGAACACATGGACACAGGGAGGGGAGCACTACACACTGGGGTCTGTTGGGGTGAAATGGGGGAGGGTCGGGGGGGTGGGGAGTTGGGGAGAGATAGCATGGGGAGAAATGCCAGATATAGGTGAAGGGGAGGAAGGCAGCAAATCATACTGCCACGTGTGTACCTATGCAACAATCTTGCATGTTCTTCACATGTACCCCAAAACCTAAAATGCAATAAAAACAACTGTTTTAAAATAAAAATAATTTGACTTTGAAACTCCATCTCACTTATTCCGAGGGCCCCTTCCACCCTCTAGGGTTCAATGTGACTATGAGACTTTCTTGTGGTATCTACAAAATGAGGAAAAGATCTTCTTTTTAGGTCATCATTGTGACATCCAGTATTTTCTTAGTCCCAATCAACGGGAACTTTCATCCAGTAGCATAGGACTTAGAAAAACAAAGTTTACTTTTGTAAATTAATAGGATTTAAGGACACAGATTCAACCATAAGTGCAAGTTTACTTAGAAAAAAATACTATTTTTGGTCTTTATTTTTTCTAAATACACACTTGCTCAAAGCTGAAGAATGGGAAATCTAGAAAAGCATGGAATCAACAGTAATACTTGTTATATATATTGCTCCAGAAACTCTTCTCTACCTAGGTTTTTTAACAATAATCTTTATTTTTATTGATGCATTTTTTATTGGTACATAATAGATGTACATAATTTGAGGGTACACATGATAATTGATAATTTAATGTGATCATATAGTTTGTAAAGATCAAATCAGTGTACTTGGAATATTCATCACCTTAAATCTTTGTTTTGTTCTTTATGCTAGAGCCATTCCCCTTCTTCTCCAGCTATTTTTAAATGGACTGCAGATTATTGGAAAGTGTAGTCACCCTCCTGATTCATCTAATACTGCATCTCACTTCTTCCATCAAACCATATATTTGTACCATTAATCAACTTCGTTTTATGTACACATGGAATATTCAAAACATTTAAACGCCTACCAAGCTTAGAGACCAACTGATCAGAACACACGTTGGATGATGAAGGACAATAACACCCACCACAACACCAAGCCCTCTAGTTAGGCTTTACATGATGATTGCTTGGCCTTGAAGTGGTCCAGGGCTGCTAGATTTTGGAGAAGCCCTGTGTGTGGGCAGTGGTGATGATGGCTGGTTCTTGGCGCACTGGCTGTTCTCCCATGATATCCAGGTCGTTTGATGTTTTAACAATTGGTATGACCATCTGTGCCCATAGGTACTGACGAAGTGAACAGCCCGGAATACATCAGGATGCTTCTTTATAGTATGCATTTTCTTAGCTTAGCAAAATCTAGGGAATACTTTCGTGCAGCAAAACATATTCCTCTACATGAGAACTTCCTAACTGGTCTCTGGTGGTGAGCTGTGGGCACACCAAGATTTTGCTCCCCTCTGCTCTTGCAGTGGCAGGTGGGGGCTGTGCCAACAGGTTCCAAAGCAGTCACTTCCAGACAACTTGACCGTTTAACGTACAGTGTGATTAAACACACCGTCATTCTCTTTATGGGTCATGATGTGAAAATGGCTACGAAGAACCACTTTGTAACGCAGCTCTAAATGGGAACATACTACCCCATTACATGGCTATAACATGGTTCACTTAACCAAACCCCTATGTGTGAGTTTTCAACTCATTTTTTTTCTGAATATTTTATTTCTAATAAACATACACGTATCTGGTTATTTTCTTGAGATAATTTCCTGAAAGGTGAATTTTGCTATCTTGGAGCCTACTTAAGGCTAAGGGCCTTAAGTAGGACTCTTAAGATTTCTCTACCTTTGATGAGATTTCTCTACCTTTTGATGAGATTTCTCCATCTTCTTATGAGTCCCCAGGTGTACAGACTCTGGACCTAGACTGCCCAACTCTGACCCACCTGTGAGATGTGTGACCTCAGGTGTGCCTCTGTCACCCTGCTGAAAATGGGGACGATCGTGATATTGACCTCATTGACTGTTGTGAAGATCAAATGCGTTAATATATATGCAGTTCCTACAGCAAGCGCTGGCGGCTTGCCCCGGCTTATTAAATATTACCGATTTCAGTAATAGTGGTAGTAGCATTTTCACTCCTGCAGAAGATGTGATCCTCTCTCTTTTCCCTCAGTCCCAAAGGCATTAGATGTTACTTTATACTCATTGCTACAATACAATAGGTACATACAGATTTTCCTTTTAGCAAAATGCTCTGATGACTTTTGAGATGGAATTTATGAGACCATAAATCAATGACAGACATGCATGCTTTATCTTTTGCTTACTTTCTATTAGGCGGTTTGGCCAATTCAGAGACATTTTAAAAATGGGAAACTGTTCTGGGAGTCGGAGGCAGCCTCTTACCCACACTGTGTAAAATGAAGAATGGAAATACCCAAGGAATTTGAACCTCACTGATGTGCTCTAGATACAGCTGCAGTTTTACAGCCTAGCCTGCCCACAGTAGTCACCTGGGAAACTGTAAAAGCTGCTGATGACTGGGCCACACCCCCAGAGACTGTAATTTAATTGGTCTGATTTCATTATACTTGGCCTGGCGAGTGCTAAAAAGCTCCCCAGGTGATTCTAATGTGCAGCCCAGGCTGAGAACCATGGTGTGGGTGGTTACTGATTAATTCGGGGTCAATTGGGTGTGTCTGCAGGGCTGGGCACTGGGGAGAATTGCTTTCATAAGAGCTCCCCAGGCCAACTGAGTCAATTGGCACAGTGTAAATTGGCTACAGAGCTTTGGGTCTAAGATGGAAACCGAAACATTCGATCCAGCTAGACTTGGCAATATCCTGAAATGTTTACTCTAAACACTTTCTTTCACTTTCAACAGTTTCTTGTCCTTAAAAATCAGCTCATAAGTTACGCTTGCATTTTGGTGCTGGAAAGGAACGGGACACAGCGGATACATCACGCTCTTGACTACGTTTCTTCCGTGTTTTGCTGCTACTGATAAAGAAAACAAACACACAAAAAATTAAATCCACGCGAAACAGACTGGATAACATCCACCGTGTTGAGTTGGTGCTAAACAACTTTGATGTTTTGTCTACTTTGAGTCCTGTAAGGAAAGAACAGTATACTTCCACTAAAAACTGTAAACTGGAATTGTCCTTGAACTGGGAATATTCAACCACGACGCGTTTTCAAGGGAAAGATTTAGAGCAGGTTCAGAGAACTCAGAAATCAAGAAGATGCTGACATCTGAGGAAAGCCTACATTATTTGCTTCTGTGGTTTGGAAGATGTAAATAGAAACAGTCATGGCAAAGAAGTTCTATAATTAGCTTTCATCCTGATTCCAAAAGTTGCTTATTATAGAGCTTTTAATAGTATATAAAAACCACTGTTTCAAACTCTTGGGTTGACTTTTCTGGCACGCTAATGAAAAAAATTAGTGTTTTCATCTTTGTGGTTTCCCCAAAGTCATGTGCTAAGCAAGGGCGGTCCTCCATGGCCAAAAGCTTTTTTGGAGATGGTGTATGCTCCGGTCATTTTCTTCTCCCCAGGCATAGATTTTCAAAGTCAGGGCATGAGTTTAAATCAGAAACTAAATGAATTACTGATCTAAACTGTGAGTGTGGTTATAGAAAGACACTGGTATTTAGGTCAAACAAATGTGCTCTTTAAATACAGTGGCCATACCCAGTTGTTCTTCCAAAACCACAATAGAGAACATTCTTGCTCAGTTAATCATACCTCCCCAGAGAAACTGCCACCTACAAGAGCTTCTTCTCAGAATACACTGAAGAGCAGAATAGGGCAACCACATCTCACCCTGAAAAAGAAATCCTCATCAAATCCTCAACCCCAAACTGCCGGTCAGCATGAAGTCCTTTCTGAGCTCACCAACTGTGCTAGTGTTTTACTTGTTTTTCCACTTCACTAAACTCTTTGTAGGCTGAAATCCTGTGGGATGTGGGTCAGATCTGAGACAGTCTTGGAATAAACCTCCACCCCCACAATCAAGCTTTCTCCAGGTGCAAAATAGACCAGGTGGGAATAAGAGAAAACGAATCACATCTGTAAAAGAATAGAATTGGTGAATAGTCAGAGAAAATTTATGAAATGTTTGAGTTTCCCTTTAAAGTTTTGCTGATGAGTTTTGGGGAAAAATGCTAATAGCAATACTGATTGAGCCAGGATTACATTATTGTTTAGATAACAGGAGGAAAACTTTAGTTCTAAATTAGACTCTTGGGTGCTCCATCAGAATAACATTGTCTGGTATACCTGTGAATGTGCTAGGATGGCTTTGGAGTATACGTTAAGGAAATTAGTCAAGTAAGATAAGCCTGGGTTTCTCCAAGAATTCAGAGCGCTTGTTCATGATCACTGTGAGATTCTCCTGCCTCTTGAACCGACCCAACAGGAGCACAAAAGCTCCCAGCACTGCCTTCAACCTTTGCCCTTTAAAAGCAATCAGAATGATCTGTGAAGTATTTTTTAAAATGTTTAAATTACTGATACCCAGGGCCCACCTCACAACAGATGCCTCAGCACCTCTGTTGGCAGACAGTTTCAAGAAGTATCCATAAGCGTTTCTTATGCATAGCAGTTGGGCACCTCGGTGTCAAGCAGGATAAAAGGGATTAAAAGTCCCATAAGAAACTAGCTTTGCTAAGGGTTGGTGCATGGGAGTTTTTTTTTTTTTTTTTTTTTTGGATTGGTGCAGATGATCTCAGCAGTCCCTTCAGGGGATCTGAGATCAAATCATTCAAGATGTTTTAAGGAACAAGATTGGTTATAGAAAGGACACTCTGATCAGGGGTCTTTGAACATCAAACAGGTGTACACTTGAAAGCATTACTCCAACCAACTTTTTTTCTGCAAGAATTAATTTTGGAGATGACTTTTGTTTTTAATGTTGATGAGTTTTAACAAAAAAAGGATGGTAACTCCTTTAATTAACTTAGAAAAACTTCTATTTTTTTGAAAATAGACCCTTCATACAAATACCTTTGTTTTTACATTTGTTCTATTAGAAATCACTTCCAAAAATGTTTTCATGAGGAACTATTTGCTAAAGTATGATCGTGTTGTTTTTAAATATATTTTATACAGTCAATATGATGCAAAGGAGCGTATGTGGGAGAGGTTTCTTCGATGGAGGTCCTTACAGGCATCCCTTCAGTAACTGATCACCATTCTCCCATTTTGCAGTTGGAAAAAACTGAGTTTCAGTTTGAGAGAAGTCTCCAATGTCATCTAGTTAGGGCGTAATAGTCGGGACTTTAACTCGGGTTTGGCTGACTCTGTAGTTCATATGTGTTAAATTGCATTATATTAATCCAATCAATCGGGAAGCAAATGTCCTTTCTTAGACCTTAAAAACATGTCATTTAATTCTTTGTGTCCTGGAAGGTAATTCTGTGTTCACTGAAGAGCAATGACGATGGTACAATTCGATATCAAGTAAAACTTTTTCATCTCTCCTGTTTTCCCATTATTCATAAAGGACTACAATGACACCTTAGAAAATTTTTAAGGGAGTCCAACTTTTTAAAAAATCACCTGTGTTTTTACTACAGAACACATTTCTGTGGAAGAAAAAAGACAAAAGAGTAAGGTAGATGAAGCCAGATTATCGCCTTGATTATGGACAAAATTTATGTTGAGGGACATTGGCTTAAACACGGAGGAAAGTGGGCCTCCTAAAATTGCATCCCAGTTTTAAGCAGACATATTCATTCAAGCACAGGCAGCCCCTGTAAAACCTGAAGCTTGAAGGAACAGAGATAAATATAGGCCTTCTATGTCCAAGCTTAACTTTTAAGAGACAACGGAGAGGAAACATCTAGATTTCCCGAAACTTACAATCAATCAGATAAGTTATTCCAGCAGGAGTGGAGAAAGTCCAGGATTACCACGGCCGTGGATCTCCCTTCACATGGAAAAAACCATCAGGAGTAGAGAAAATGTATTTTCCCTGGACAGAGAACTGTGCCAGGAAGTTTTTCATATGCTTCAGAAAAATACATAAGGAAATGTCCAACGTTAAACTTTATTTGCCGAGTTTCAGAAAGAAACAAAAGGCTAGCAAAACATCTACCATATTCACGTGTTTACAGTCCAGTTCACTGAAGGAGGAGAGAGAGAAGCCCCTTGCAGAAAAATCAATGAGTCGTTCCAGTGTGCACTAATAAAGCAATTACTAAAGTGCAGGTTGAGATGATGTGAAGTGCTAACACGAGGACCAGGGAGGTAATAACTGGGATATTTCAACTACACTTTCCAGAACCCCATTTCCTCCCTTTCACTTGTAAAATTTCCCTTCAATTATCTTTGAAGGAACATTCTTTACAGTGGAAACTGAAACTCCTTTTCACCATAAATCCTCACTTTTGTGATGAGACTGAGACTCTGCAGAAATGACAGCGCTGACCCCTTCCCTTTGCTTGAGAAACACATAGTTTTAGGATCAGTTCCTTTGATTCCCCTTTAGTGTGTTGGAGAGAATATTTCCACCTTTCAATACCTGTAAAATGTGGAGTATTTATTATCCTCTATTTAGCAGACAGCCTGTTTACACCAGTCAGTACTCAGCAAAATTATTTTAAATACAAATTTATTTTGCTAAACCATTCATAACAATTTCTTACTCTTCATGGGTGTTTACGCTTCTGAAATGATGTATAATAATAAGGCAGATTTCTGAGTAATTTAGGCCAATATTCCTACCCTGTTCTCCTAAAAAGTTATGTCCCCTCCTCTAAATTTGAACCAATATTTGTCTGATTGGAAATTTCCAAAATCAGAGAAGGCACTGGGTCTAAAACCCTCATTTTGTAGATAAGGAAACGTGGACCTAAAAAGATTACATGACAAAAATCACAAAATAAACTATTTAATAGAGATGGAACTGGGGTTAAGTTCTTCTGACTTTCTGAAAAAACTTTTCAATACTAATTGTCTTATTTACAATTTACTTCTTTAGAGCTAATTTCTAGTTAAAAATTCAAACTCCTAGGATGATATTTCTCAATCCCAGTTGCTTAGTTTTGTACTTTAATTTGATAGCACAGTTTTGATTTTGTTCTTAATCTGGTGTGATTCTACAGAGAAGGGAATTATTTTTTTTATTGCTCTTATTGCTGTTTTTATACCACACAAAAAATCACACTATCAAAAATCTTCCAAAGCGTTGGTTGCTCTATAATTGCAGGACACAATTCGAACTTTGTGAAGGACCGGCACCTGCACTGTCCATTCACTGAATGTTTTAGTGTGTGGGTTTGTTTTCCTGGACTTGCTCATTCATTCAGAGGTGACTCTCATTACCTGCATTTTGCAAGGATCCCCTTGCAGCTTCCAATGTTACAGTCACAAGGTGCACATCAGATCAGCTCAGATTACGGAGTTAGGTACAGTTACGTTTACTTACTTCTCTTTGGTAAAAAGCTGAAATGTTTCTGTCTGTTTATTATATTAATAGGTGGTTAAGTACATTTCCCAAATAAGAAGTCCTTATGTTCTACTTGGCTGTGAGTAACTTAAAAGTCTCTGGAGATGATCTTGTCTGTTCTCAGAAGTTCTCCCTGCAGTCTGATTGTGTAAAACAAACCTGCTTCTTCTCTGGACACACTTGGAAGTCTTTCCCCTCTTATGTTCCCACTGATTTAAAAACCTGTTTCGCTGCTCCAGATCAGAAGAAAACGTTACTTTCCTAGCCAAGATTTTGCACTGACCAAGCCTAATTAGAAGGTCCAATTTGTCTTTCAAAATTTGAAATCAGGTTTTATTCCTCTCAGCAATGATTTCCACCAATATGATGTGACCATTTTATTTCCCCAGTAGACAAACATTTGAACAAGGGAATAGCTGTTTAGAAATATCTTCATGGAAAACGAACTGTAAAACTCAACAGAGCATAGCATATGTCAACGCCACGGGAAACAACCATGTCCAAAAGAAATGAGCCTAATTTTCTGACCCACTGGTGTGAGAGTGAGTGGACTTGGATCAAGTGCAAAGGAAGCCATCTGAGGATCTAGGGCACAGAGGAAGGGAACCCGCTGCGGACCCTCCCCTTCTCAGGGGCGCACCCATTTTGACACGAGACCATGGCGAAGGGAGGGTGGGAGTGCGGAAAGAGGCCTCTTTTCCTGTCCATGTCCTCACTCCCCTCCTGGCCCCAGCAGCAGTGCCCTTTGCACAGGTGAAGGCCCAGCTAACTTCTGGGCTCAGGACTAGGAGGAGATGGAGTCATTATCTATAGTCAGATTGAAATAACTCTGGTTAAAATGGCCACATAATTGAAGTAGGATTCCAGTTTTAACACTGAATTATTGATTCATTTCTCCCTTCCTTCTCTATGTGCAAACATAGCCTAGCAATCTGAATTTGCATTTAAAATACACTTTCTAAATGTCCCTCTCTCTCCCCTCCCCTCTTTTTGTCTGTCTTTCCACAACCTTCAGCCAAAACAAATGGAATGGAATTTCTCAGAAACGCTTAGGCAGCCAAAAAGTATGCTAGATGCATTAGGTTTATGTCAGATCTAGGATCTAAGGAAAACAAGACATCCAGGAAATGTTTAAAAAATCAGATCCCATCTAGCAGGACGCAGACTTTGGGTTGGCGCCTTCACAACCAGCAGGAATGATGCAAGAAGGATTGTTAAGTCACTTGTTTCCCCAATTAGATCTCATTTTCCTGACAGCAAAATAAAACCATGTCTCCACACAGCAGAACAATTCACATTGCACTGATCAGTCGGGTTTCTTATTGCTGATTAGTTTTCCTGAATAAAGAAAGTTCAATAGCAGCCCTAATAAAAAAGCTTCAAATCTGATGGATAGAGAGCGAGCGTCATTTACTAGTACTATTTCGGTTAAGGTCTTCAAGACTTTACCAAATTGTCCTCGTAGCAGTTTCAGCACGTGCACCCCGGCTGTTTTCCCAGCAGGAGAGCCGGCGATTGGCCTGGAAACCCCACCGGCACTGCAGAGTCGCAGGTGGATCGTCACAGGCAGCTCAGCGCATGGGAAAGGTCAGCAGGGCCGGGCGGCAACCTCATCGGTCACGACCGCTGCGCGATGCTGAGCAGTTCATTTCATGGGTCCTACCTTCCTTCTCTGCAAAATGGGAAGTTGGCCAAGGGCAGTGGTTCAGTGGCTCGTGCCTGTCATCCCAGCACTTTGGGAGGCTGAGGAGGCTTGAGTCCAGAAGTTCAAGACCAGCCTGGGCAACATAGGGAGACCCCCATCTGTACAAACAATTTGTTTTTTTGAGACGGAATCTTGCTCTGTCACCCAGGCTGGAGTGCAGTGGCGTGATCTCGGCTCACTGCAACCTCTCGGGTTCAGACAATTCTCCTGCCTCAGCCTCCTGTGTAGGTGGGACTACAGGTGCCCACCACCACATCTGGCTAATTTTTGTATTTTTAGTAGAGACGGGGTTTCACTGTGTTAGCCAGGATGGTCTCAATCTCCACACCTCATGCTCCACCCACTCGGCCTCCCAAAGTTCTGGGATTACATAGGTGTGAGCCACCGTGCCCGGCCAACAATTTTTAAAAAATCAGTTGGGTGTGGTGGTGTGTGCCTATAAGTCCCAGCTACTCAGAAGGCTGAGGCAGGAGGACTGCTTCAGGCTGGGAGATTGAGTCTGAAGTGAGCCAGGACGGTGTGACTGCAGGTCAGCCTGGGTGACAAAGTAAGACAGCATCTCTTAAATAAAAAAGATAATAGTAAGTACCAGGTGAAAACACTATGGTTCTAGCAATGGGAGAAAGCAAACATTCTGATCACACTGAATCTGACTTCTTTCCTGAGGACGCTTCAGCCAAAATAACCACAATAAAAATAGCCTAGCATAAGGAGTTTCTACAGTAACATGGGTAAAATACCCAGAAGCTCCTGTCAGATTTCTTGCACACTCCTCTGTTTGTTTTCCTGGGAAAAGCTATATTTTTACTTAGAAGCAACAATATTATTCACAACTGTGATACCAAAGCTTCATACATGTGTTCATAGTTTGTTTACTGGAAAAAAATAAAGTCAAGCCTGTTCACGCTAGCCTGTGTGTGGTGGGGTAAGTTGCGGGGCGAGCCAGCGACTTTCAACAGTTCCCTTCAAGTGAGCTCCTGAGTAGCAGGGACGGATGCCTGGCACAGAGATGCCGACTGAAGAATAAATTCACATGCTGAAGAGAATCATGTTACTCATAATTTTGTTAGCAATTGATTGTATGATTTTAAAAAATGGGGAAAATGGTGGGACACGGGGCTCACACCTGTAATCCCAGCACTTTGGGAGGCCAAGGCAGGCACATCACCTGAGGTCAGGAACTCAAGACCAGCCTGACCAACATGGAGAAAACCCAACTTACTAAAAGCACAAAAAATTAGCTGGCTATGGTGGCAATGCCTGTAATCTCAGCTACTCAGGAGGCGGAGGCAGGAGAATCACTTGAACCTGGGAGGCAGAGGTTGTGGTGAGCCGAGATTACACCACTGCACCCCAGCCTGTGCAACGAGAGAGAAACTCCAACTTAAAAAAAAAAAATGGAGAAATCATTAAACTATTTTAAATGTTATGTGATTTATTTTTTGAAATGACCGAATAAGAAAATAAACGAAAACATAGGGAATTGTAGCCATGCTATGGATTAATTAGGCTTTTAAAATGATAGAGCCGACCTCCCCCAGTACTTTTTCTCTATGACACAATACATTACAAGTTTACAAAAATGACACAGCTGCAAATTCCTAGAAGACAGTCCATCTGTAAGATGAGCACAACTCGCAGAGAAAAACCACTGGGCCATGAAGAACTCCTCAGGCAACTTTTAGCAAATTACCTGCTGGTATTTTCTAAGACATACAACTGCAAGGTGGATGGGAAAGTTTGCACGTTCCCTTCTGGCTAGAAGAGACATCCACAGTCTCATGTGCACGGGGCTGCATTTTGGGCATAGAAGGTGGGCATCAGGAAGGAAGCCATGGAAGGGGGGCCTAGGGACCCCTTTTCTTTTTCCTCAGAAGCAAGTGCCCGGTGTGAACTTCTCCCCTCTCTTCCCTACTTCTCCTCCCTTCTCCCTCTGTCTTAGTTACTGACTTAAGTGGGAAGTGTGGACAGCAGCCCCTGACCCAGTTTGCACTGAGGACATGGTCAGAGAGCAGCCACCTTCCAGAAAGCCCCTGTTCCACCAGGCGCCAGCTGCTCTGCAGAGAGCCAGCCATGGGCAGCAGCCACAGGCTGAGTGGGCCGCCCTGGACCGTGTGGCCGGGCAGAGCGCCTTCCTGGCCCTGCCAGCCTCTTCAATGACCCCTCTTTCTTCTCTTCTCCACAACCAGTACAAGACATTCCGATGCCAGTCCACAAAAATCCACCTCCTCCCAGCACCAGCGTTCCAGGCTCCCAGTCACTCTTTTCTCTTTTTTTGTTATAAACAATTTGCTTCAGGGATCCCGCGTCAGTCAGTTACCTGTTCATGTGAGGCAGTGATTCGCCCGTGAGGATATGACAGTCCACAGATGTTCCTGTACTACAGAACACCTGCTGCTCTCATTCGTCATCTGTGGGGGACGCTGCTTCTGAGCAGGGGACTAGACGGCACCAGAGTCTCAGGTCTTCAAACGATTCGGTGGGAAATAACACATAATGAAATCAATTAACTTATTTATGTTTTTTAATCTTTACTAAATGGAGAGGTAGTTTCTAAATTCTATTGTTTGTAATAAACTGAAATTCAAAAAGGTTAAGCAACTTACTCAGATCTACTTATCTCCATGTTCCAAATATTATACACTTTTGTACTTCATCACATAGAATTTTCAGTAAGATTCAGAATAATTAATTTTAAAAGAAAATGCAGAGTCGTTTCTATGTGTAGTGTTAGGACATGGGATCATTGTACCTAAAACAGCAGCTGCTTGCAAGCTAGAAAGACGTGAGATTCGATCTCAGTCCACCTGTTCTGAGACTAGGGGAAAGGCCTTCCTGGATTCTGAGAAGCATTCTTGTCCTGGGACCAGGATTATGAATGTTTACGTGAATCGCTGTATTTAAATAGTCCAGCAAGTAGAAATAATCCTTGTTTAATGTTTCATATTTTTGAGAAGTAGAAAAATGGGCTATTCTTTGGGAATGTATACTTAGATTTTTCAAAAATTACTAAAAGATATTAATAACTGTTATCATAAGTACCTATTTATTCTATCTTCATTCTAAAAATATATATCAATTACAATGATAGGATAATTTCGAAAATCTCCCTTGGAAACCTGAAACCAGCCTGCTGTTAAAATAAACAAACAAAAAAATTGAATGTTCTCCCAACTAAGAAAGTAACTTCTTCTTCTTGTGCAATCAAAAGAAAAAAATTTAAAAAAGGAAAACTAACTTCATAGATGTTCAAATGGAATCCAAACTCGGAGGTAATGTCAAAGAGACTCTGAGTACCTTAGGGTGACATGGAGTCTTGTCTTTCAGTCTCTGTGAGGAAGTCCCGAAGGTCCACAGCATGCAGGTCCTTCGTGACCAAAACCTGTGCCTCAGCTTGGCTTCCTTCCCACCCACCCCTAGTGGCATCAATTTATGGATCTGTTCAATACAAAGAACTTCGGAACCATAAATAGAATTTGCCAGAAGGAGCTTAACTATTTAAATGAAGATCATAATTCCCTCCCAGAGACCTCATACATTTAAAAATCCATTCCATATATCACATGAAAAAAAACTGAGGGACAAGTGCCTCACTTTGTTGCCCAGGCTGGACTGAAGCTCCTGGCTCAAGCCACCTGCCTACCGCAGCCTCTTCAGTAGCTGGGCCTGCAGGCACGTGCCTGGCCGCATGTATTTTTGAGTTCCTTCTATGTGCACAATTTGTGCTGGCCATTAGAGAAGATGCAAAAATGATTAAGGGAAGGCATGTTCCGGGAACTGACGTGGGAGGAGAACGCCAGCCCAGCCCACGTGCGTCAGCCGGGAGTCAGGGGTGTAACAGCTCCCCTCGTCCACAGTGTCACCTGCTGGGCTTTCAGTTACTGGCAGTCATCAGAGGGTGAGACCACATGCACATAACTGTTATCACTGAGTATTGTTATCGTTGTTCTATGTATTGTTTTGTTGTTAAACCTTATCCTGGGTATGTGTGTATACAAGAAGATATAGTATGTACAGGTTTGGTACTGTCTGCAGTTTTAGGCATGCATGAGGGATCTTGAGACCTGTCCCCTGAGGAGAAGGGGGACAGCTATGTAGTCAAGTAGCACAGGAGGGTAGAGGCAGGAGCATTGCTGCCTGGGACACTTAGACAAGGCTTTGGAGGCAGAGCACAGTGGCTCACGCCTGTAATCCCAACATCGTGGGAGGCTGAGGCAGGTGGATCATGAGGTCAAGCAATCCAGACCATCCTGGCCACCATGGTGAAAACCCGTCTTTATTAAAAACACAAAGATTAGCCAGGCGTGGTGGCGCGTGCCTGTAATCCCAGCTAGTTGGGAGGCTGAGACAGGAGAATCACTTGAACCTGGGAGGCGGAGGTTGCAGTGAGCCGAGATCGCGCCACTGCACTCCAGCCTGGCGACAGAGCGTGAGGCTATCTCAAGAAAAAAAAAAAACAAAAAACAGGCTTTGGAGAAAATGACATTTGAGACATCAAGAATATATGGAGAAAGGGATGAAGGTATAATTCAAACACAGAGAGCCACATGAGCACAGAGGAGGCGTAAATGATGCTGGGAGCCACAGCAGCAGGTTTTCTGGTTTGACTAGAGTCAGGAATCCGTGGTAGCAGGAGGTGTCATTGTGCCAAGCAGAGTAAGAGCCACCATTTGTGCCCATGGGCCAGACCTGGAACCAGTGGAAAGGTTATGTTTCCTAAGAAGTAGAGTTGCTACTAAGCTAACCTAAACAGAGAGAGATTATCCGCGCAGCTGGTATAATCGGGACGGTCATTGTAAGTAGAACGGGGGGGGGGGGGCAGAGGAGGCCGGAGAGACGCACGTGAGACTGACCTGTGTTGCTGGCTTTGACATGGAAGAAGGGGCCACGCCGGGGAATATGGGCAGCCCGTTAGGAGCAAGAGGGGACCAGGAAATGGATCTTTTTCTCAAGACTCCAGAATGAGCTGCAGCCCTGAGGCCACCTTGATTTTAGCCCATTGAGGTCCACGCCAGATGTCCAAGCTACAGAGCCGCAAGATGGCAATCTGTGTTGTTTTGAGCCGCTGAGTTTGTGGTCATGTGTTACAGTAGCCACAGGAAACTGCCAGAGAGGAGGAGCATGGGAAGCTCAACCGGGTAGGATTGAGGTGGGGTCAGGGGCGTCGCAGAGACCGCTGGACTCTATTCTAAGAATGCAGTGTGCAAAGAGGTGTCACGAGATGGAGTCTCCGCCTGGAAAGCTGAGTTTTCAGGCAACGTGGAGAACGCCCTGGAGGAGAGTGAGGCTGGAGGAGCACTGAGGGGGTTGCGGCCGTGATAAGAGGCACTGAGCTGGTGCCATCCGTCTAGAGACAGAAATGGATCTAAAGACAGAGAAGTAAAACAGGACGTCGAGCTAGTGCCACGGATGTCACATGCCTGTTTCATATGTCCAGTGTCACAGGGCTGGAGGTTCAAGGAGGGTCTTGGCAGCCAATCCAAGTGCTGGTTTAGGCCTATTTCTCAAAGCTCAGAAACGAAAACCAATTCAGTTTCTCTAAAACTCTAACCAATTAGCTCCCTTCTCAGGTTTTATTGCCGATAGCATTCAGATCATGTTTTTATTCATTCATGACTATGTTTTAAAATTTCTCCCTAGAGAAAAACATCTTGTGGAGTAGCAAGTTAAGAAAAGACTGGTTTGGCAAAGCAGTTTTCTGTGACTGAACAATGTAACACAAAGGGCTAGGCTCAGAAACCTGGGGGTCCAGCCGTTCTGCCTAGAACTCAGGACATCCCGAGATTTTCCCAGTGTGGTAACTTTGTCTGCCACAGCCCAAGTGGATTTGTATCAATACAACTAGATAAAACCCCATTCCTAGGCCGGGCG